>NC_142752.1:14535033-14582641 GCF_051943395.1 Hippocampus bargibanti
GTGTAGTACTGGGGGAAAGGACAAGTCCCACATACCCACATTTTGCTGTTGACCGGGGGCTAATAAAGCAGGTAACGAAGAAAAATGATGAAGTATGTGAACAACTTCTCGTGTCACAGCCACACCGAGCTACAGTACTGGACTTGGCACACACACACCTGCTAGGGGGACACCTAGGGGTAGAAAAGCCAGAAGAAAGGATCTTGCAACGGTTTTTCTGGCCGGGGGTGCACAAGGATGTGGAGAACTATTGCCGTTCTTGCCCCGAGTGCCAACAGGAGGCGCCAAAGCCCACATACAGAAACCCGCTCATTCCCTTACCCATCATTGAGACCTCTTTTCAGAGGCTTGGGCTGGATATAATAGGACCTCTACCAAAAAATGCTAGGGGACACCAGTACATTTTAGTTATGATCGATTATGCCACTCGGTTCCCAGAGGCTGTTCCCCTGAGAAAAGCTACCACTAGGAAGATTGCAAAGGAACTGTTTGCTCTCCCCAGCAGGGTGGGAATCCCAAAGGAGATACTGACAGACCAAGGAAGCCCCTTTATGTTCAAGGTCATGAAGGACCTATGTGCCCTGCTCAAGGTCAAGCAACTGAGAACCTCCATCTACCACCCACAGACGGATGGGTTGGTAGAACGGTTCAACAAGACACTCAAGGCCATGATGAGGAAAGTGATCAAAGAAGATGGCCGAAACTGGGATCAACTGCTGCCGTACTTGCTGTTTGCTGTGAGGGAGGTACCAGAGTCTTCTACTGGTTTTTCACCCTTTGAGCTTTTGTACTCTTACAGACCCCGGGGGCTTCTGGATATCGCCAAAGAGGCTTGGGAAGAGCAGCCGTGCCGACAACGTCCCCTCATCGAGCACGTGGGGAAAATGAGGGAAAGGATGAAGGCCATTTATCCTATAGTGTGACAACACATGGAACCGGCCCAACGACAGCAGCAAGCCTCCTACAATAGACCTGCCCAGCCTCGAGAGTTCAAATCAGGGGACAGAGTGCTGGTCTTTGTTCCAACCGTGGAGTGCAAGTTCCTGGCATCCTGGCAGGGGCCCTTTGAGGTCATCGAACGCGTGGGGGAGGTAAACTACAAGGTGAGGCAACCTGGTAAGAGGAAACCTGAGCAGATTTATCACGTTAACCTCCTAAAGAAGTGGCATGCCAGAGAGGCGCTGTTTAGTTGCCTACCCCCCAGCGAGGCGAAGGAACCGGCCAGAGAAGACGTCCATATGGGTCCAAATTTGTCCCCATAGATGCTTTATCGCTGACTTCGCTACTATAGCAGCCCCCATGACAGAATTGACGACCAAAAAAACACTCCCGGTTGGTGAAATGGAGCCCAGAGGCCGAAATGGCCTTCATCAATCTGAAACAGGCGCTGTGCTCCAGTCCGATCCTGGTGGCACCAGACTTCAGCAAGGACTTCATTGTTCAAGCTGATGCATCTGAAGTTGGTCTGGGGGCTGTACTCTCGCAAGTACATGGAGGAGAGGAACATCCCATCCTATACCTCAGGAGAAATCTATTGCCCAGGGAGAAGAACTATTCCACAGTAGAAAAGGAGTCTCTTGCCATTACATGGGCTTTGGAGTCATTACGCTTCTATCTCTGGGAAGACGTTTCACAATGGTCTCTGATCATGCTCCTCTCCAATGGATGGCCGGGAACAAGGAGACCAACAGCAGAATAACCAAGTGGTTTTTGAGTCTGCAGGCCTTTAACTTTTCTGTTGTCCACAGGGCTGGCAAGCGCCAAGGAAATGCGGATGCCCTCTCCCAAAGGGAGGCCTTCCTGGCCTGTTTCGCATCCTTCACCCCGCCGAGGACGTCGGTCTCAAGGGGGCGGATGTGTGATGTCACGAGAGGCTGGGTCCTGGAGGGCGAATGCATTCCCTTAAAATGGCTTCACCCAGAGAGAGTTTTGGCCCCATCTGGTGATAGGCATATATATATATATATATATATATCGCATCTCGTCCATCTCCGCTTTGTTCCAGTAGCCCATTTTTCATCAGGGTGCTCTGGTTCCCCAGCACCTGACGCAGACCTTGTTTGGCCGGGCGACGTCTGAGCCGGCATGTCATTCCATTTATTGTCTCTCATCATTGTATGAGGTAGGCATTAGCGTGAAGGGTCTTGCCCAAGGACCCACACTGGATGATGTCATTGTGCTCATTTTCTCTGCCACAAGTGGGATTCGAACCCTCGTCTCCCATATGCCAAACCGATGCATTATCAACTGAGCTATCCAGCGGCAGATATACAAGGAAGAGTCTCAGGTATGAAAAACTGGACGGCACCAGGCCCGGATATGGTCCACTGGCTAAAGAAACTCACAGCTCTCCACGAGCGCCTAGCAGCACAAATGAACCAGCTGCTGATGGATGGGACTCACCCAGGATGGCTAACCGAAGGGTGAACAATCCTGATCATGAAGGATTCCTCAAAGGGTGCAGTTCCTTCCAACTATCGGCCAATAACCTGTCTCTCCACAACATGGAAGCTCATGTCAGGCATCATTGCGGCTAAGATAAGTGGACACATGGATCAATACATGAGCAAAGCACAGAAAGGCATTAGTAGAGATACTAGAGGTGCCAAACATCAGCTGCTGGTTGACAGAACAGTCGCTCAAGACTGCAGGTCCCGACATACCAACCTGTGCACAGCCTGGATTGATTACAAGAAAGCATATGACTCGATGCCACACACATGGATCAATGAATGCTTGGAGTTGTATAAGGTCAACAGGACCCTGAGAGCCTTCGTTGCAAACTCGATGAGGATGTGGAAAACCACACTTGAAGCCAATGGCAAGCCACTAACGCAAGTGTCCATCAAATGTGGCATATCCCAAGGTGATGCACTCTCCCCACTGCTGTTCTGCATAGGACTGAACCCCCTCAGCCAGATAATCGCCAAGACAGGCTATGGATACCGCCTCAGAAATGGAGCTACGATCAGTCACCTCCTCTACATGGATGACATCAAGCTGTATGCTAAGAGCGAAAGGGACATAGACTCCCTGATCCGCACAACCAGGATCTACAGCAGTGATATCGGAATGTCATTCGGGCTGGAGAAATGTAGTCGGATGGTGACTAAGAGGGGCAAGGTAGTTCACACTGAAGGGGTCTCACTCCCTGAAGGAACAATAGCAGACATTGAAAACAGCTACAAGTACCTCGGTATACCACAGGCCAATGGCAACCTCGAATTAGCAACAAGGAAAGCGGCTACGACCAAATACCTCCAGCGGGTGACGCAAGTCCTCAGAAGCCAGCTCAATGGCAAGAACAAGACCCGGGCAATAAACAGCTATGCCCTGCCAGTGATCAGATACCCTGCAGGAATAATAAGGTGGCCAAAGGAAGAGATTCAGACCACAGATGTTAAGACCCGAAAACTCCTCACCATGCACGGAGGGTTCCATCCGAAGTCCAGCACCCTGAGCCTGTACACAAGCCGTAAGGAAGGAGGCCGGGGACTAGTGAGTGTGAGAGCCACTGTCCAGGATGAAACATCCAAGCTCCATGAATACATCAAAGAGAAGGCTCCAACGGATGATGTACTCAGAGAATGTCTCAGTCAATGGGGAACAGAGGATGAGGTGCTGGAAGAGGGACAATCATGGGAGGAAAAGCCCCTACACGGGATGTACCACCGAACCATAGCAGAAGTGGCTGATCTCAAGAAGTCCTATCAGTGGCTAGAGAGGGCTGGCCTAAAGGACAACACAGAGGCACTCATCCTGGCTGCCCAAGAACAGGCCCTGAACACCAGAGCCATAGAGGCAAGGATATACCACACCAGACAAGACCCAAGGTGTAGGTTGTGCAAAGAGGCACCTGAGACAATCCAACACGTAACTGCAGGGTGTAAGATGCTGGCAGGGAAAGCCTACATGGAGCGCCATAACCAGGTGGCTGGCATAGTCTACCGAAACATCTGTGCGGAGTATGGACTGGAAACCCCAAGGTCAAAATGGGAAACACCTCCCAAGGTGGTGGAGAATGACCGAGCAAAAATCCTGTGGGACTTCCAGATACAGACTGACAAGATGGTAATGGCCAACCAACCAGCTATCGTGGTCATAGATAAAGGGGAAAGGAAAGCCGTTGTCGTGGATGTAGCGGTCCCGAGTGATGGGAACCTCAGAAAGAAGGAACATGAGAAAATTGAGAAATACCAAGGGCTCAGAGAGGAGCTGGAGAGAGCCTGGAAGGTAAAGGTGACTGTCGTGCCTGTGGTGGTCGGAGCACTTGGGGCAGTGACCCCCAAACTCGACGAGTGGTTGCAACAGATCCCGGGAACAACATCGGACATCTCGGTCCAGAAAAGCGCAGTGCTGGGAACAGCACGGATACTGCGCAGAACCCTCAAGCTTCCTGGCCTCTGGTAGAGGACCCGAGCTGAAATGGGGACAGACACCACCATGGAACCTCATGTCAGGCATAATTGCGGCTAAGATAAGTGGACACATGGATCAATACATGAGCAAAGCACAGAAAGGCATTAGTAGAGATACTAGAGGTGCCAAACATCAGCTGCTGGTTGACAGAACAGTCGCTCAAGACTGCAGGTCCCGATATACCAACCTGTGCACAGCCTGGATTGATTACAAGAAAGCATATGACTCGATGCCACACACATGGATCACTGGAGCCTTCGTTGCAAACTCGATGAGGATGTGGAAAACCACACTTGAAACCAATGGCAAGCCACTAACGCAAGTGTCCATCAAATATGGCATATATCAAGGTGATGCACTCTCCCTACTGCTGTTCTGCATAGGACTGAACCCCCTCAGCCAGATAATCGCCAAGACAGGCTATGGATACCGCCTCAGAAATGGAGCTACGATCAGTCACCTGACATAAAGCTGTATGCTAAAACTCGACGAGTGGTTGCAACAGATCCCGGGAACAACATCGAATATCTCGGTCCAGAAAAGCGCAGTGCTGGGAACAGCACGGATACTGCGCAGAACCCTCAAGCTTCCTGGCCTCTGGCAGAGGACCCGAGCTAAAATGGCGGACAGACACCACACATGGTGGGTGATATATATATATATATATATATATATATATATATATATATATATATATATATATATATATATATATATATATATATAGGGGTGAGGGGGAACTTCCTGGAATACGCCGACAACGACCGTACTGTAGGTGTGGCTTTTATAGCCAGAAGGCACAATTAAGGGAATAGGGAACAGGTGCGTGAGCCGGGAGAGCCAGGAAGGGAGTGGCCCGCTCCAAGGAGCAGCGGAGGAGGAGACAGGAGGGGAGGGGCGCGCTCCTGACGAGGGCGGGGATGTGACAAAAACAAGTATTTTGTCGTTTATGCACTTTGCATTTCACAGGTTCTGGTCTTATAAGTATTGTACGTGTTGAGAGCAAGCGTCGCCTTCTGTCGAGTCGCATGTCAGGAGACTTTACTTCATATTTGTCAGTTTATTCTTTATGAATGGTTGTTGACACAATCACAGCAACGTGTTTTTTTCTTTTGCAAACAGATTAACGTATCTGTTAAAGTTAACAGTGTTGCTATACACGCACAGAGTATTCTTTGGTCATTAGACTGCTCTGACGTGAGATAAATATTTGTCCCATGTTAAAGTCGGTTGTCTAAACGCATGTTGTGGTTCCGTGTACGATGGTTCCGTGTAATAGTACGATATTTCATGAGAATCAGCTTCATAAAAATAGATGAGTATTTAAACAATTGATTTGAAAGTGTCCAAAAAAAAAATTCAAAAGCATACATCATTTATTTAAGTACATTTAAAATGGGGTTAATTAGATTGACGAAGGAAAGTTGAACAAAATCTACTCAAAATAGTCAAGGAGGAGTTACATCATGTCATTTATTTGAATTTATTTAAAAAATATAAGTTCAGTCAACGTCATAAAAATATCTAGCTTCAGATACTATTTTTTCATGCAACCGCTTACCATAATAACATCCGGAGCCCCTAAGGGGCCATCGGATAAAAAAAAAAAAACAACTTTGCGAGATCTCGCAATACTTTGCATTCTCTTTGCATCATCTTGCAAAGAATGCGAGATGTCGCAATCTTTAAAAAAAATGCGCGTTCGTGAACATCTGGTTCATCGTCTGGGTAACCGGTCACAACAAACATGGAGCCTTTTCACCCGTCGGTGAGTTGAATCGAAATTTACTTTAAAATTGGCTCGAATTACAAATACATTACATTCGTTATCGAGATTAAATACGGTGAACTGATTTGTAAAATACGTTTGAGGCGAATGGTGAACAGAGAGGACTATTTCGTGGAAAAACGTTCGATGACTTCGCAACCAATTGCAGCATTCCCGACAACTACACTGTTACGGGTGGATGTCCAGTAAGTGCAGAGAACGTGGGCTTCTTGTAAGGAAAGAGGATGCTCGTCTGGTCCTGAAAGAGTTCGTTGCGAGAGGAGTATCCTGAAGGCAAGCGAGGCGTCTGAGACGACGAAACTACTTCTTTAAAGAAGCCGAAACGTGTCAGGTATTTGAACACCTACAATACACTGTCTGAGAGAAAGGAATATGTTTTAAATTAGATATCAAGTAGACGGGATTAACTTAGTACAACTCCTTCTCTAATGAACCGAATTTTATATGGCACATACATTCCTACGCAAGTAGTGACCCGAAGTTAATTTACTGAAGTTTACCGAAGTTGTGCATCTTTTGGATGTACTCGAATCGTACGAGCTGATCTCGGGACTGAAAATTGTCACGTTAAAGCAAGATGTCAAAGTCGAGGCCCGAGGGCCAAGATTTGGCCCTCGGGCACATCATTTTATTTGGCGCGCAAAAGCAAATCAAGCATTTCGAGTGCCGAGATGCTTGCTAAAGTCTGAACCGAAATTGAAAACTGTGCCGCGTAAACCGCGATAACGGTCATTATTCTCGACTTCGCATTTGAAAACTAGTTATTCGTTAATTTGTTGCGCATTCCGTATGTAAAATGTAGAGGAGATATAACGATTGGTTTCCCCAAATTCATAACAGCCATCGAGAGGAAAGCGTAATTGCAATGTGGATCGCGGCAAAAAATGACTTTGACACCCCCATGTTAAAGGCTTCCGGTATTTCCCGGTGCCCGTGCATACCGCCGGGCGGCCCCAGTTACTTGAACGGAGCCAGCGCTGCCGATCAAAGAATTTAATATCGGTGTGTGTTCTCACTCTTCACAGACCTCAGTGACAATGGACTCTTTGACGGTGGGTTTCCGTACAAAAGCATCCTACAATTTTCTTGCGTGTGACTTATTCAGATCAGTTCCTACATTCCGATAGCCCCATTTATGAAATGATTGTCTGCATTTTTGTATGTGAGAGTGTGCCGATCGGACACGAAAGAAGGAAAGAAATCGGAGTGTGGAAATAAGATAGTGGTGTGCGTGGGGGGGAGCCCGGGGCGAAGGTGAAACGATCGAGGTCAACAAATATGAACAAAAAAGGGGCAGTGGGCGGATGTGGTGAACATGAGCGGGGCTGACGCCTGTCAGGCAGAGAGGAAGGAGAAAGGAGAGAAAAGCAGCCTCGCGCTATAACGTTTTGCTCATAAGTGCTGCCGTGACTGTGCGGCCCTTCCGAAATCTGTCCGTATATTATTTTCAACAGGACGAGTTGGATGACACTGCCTTAGTTTGGAACAACCCTCTCATCGGGCCCTCGAGAAACAGAAACGTCCCCGGCGGTCGGCCCGACGTGATGGGTACTTGACCCGAACTTCATGGTCCGAGGGACTTACTTCTGTGAACTTGTACTCGCACCTCAGAGAGGCAGTGAGAAGCAGAATGTTTTCAGGGGTCATCGACATTGACTTTTGGTGAAATCATTTTTCTTTCTGAATAACACTCATACTGGTATTGTATTTGTATTGTATTTGTATTTTATATTCAAATGTGGAGGACACCGATACGCTGCGGCAACCCCCAAAGGGAAAAGCCGACAGGAAAATAAGATATTCATGTCGACGTGAATTACAGTACTCAAAGCAATAACCGTATATGTTTTGCTCGGTGTTTAGGTCGATCCATTTTATGGCTCCTCAACTGGTGTTAGAAGTAACATTTATGCTGAATATGACCCCTTGTACATAATTTATTTTATCGTTTCACTTTAACCTTTTGCGGACGATTGGGTCAAATTCGGTACACTAAAGATAAGTGCTCATAGATCGAAAAAAATAAAGGTAGCAGTTCAAGTGCCGATTGGAACTGATGCAGCACAAGTTACATGTCGCTTTAAAACAGGTTAGGTTGCCTTTAAGAGCGACAGTGACATCATCTCCTTCTTGCGCTACACAACGTGCGCTCCTGCATCTTCAAAGCTCCTTCTATTTTTCGTCATGGATCAAATATCACGTAAGTATATGTTGTGACGATTTTATGAGCTATTCAGAAGAGGTTTACCTTGATATTGAAATGCATAAACTAATGCTAACTTGTTTATTTACCTAGAAATATTACAAATAAGTAGTGTCCCGAATTTGGAACATTCGGCGTGCTAACACTATTTTCATGATGATATTGTTGATCCTCACTTGGTACCCGATGCGAATAATTGTAAGTGAATGGTGCGTTTTACACTAAAAGCTGTACTTCATAGCTTTGCATTCTCAACATAATTATTGAAACGGAGGTCCATATCTTTTTTTGTTATCTCTTAAACAGAAAGTAGAAAACTTAAACATTTTCATCATAATGTCTGGTACAAATTTAACACTTCCTATTTCCAAAAGAACGTGAAACATGGTAGGAGCAGGTACAACACTTTACAACACAAGTTTCTGTGAAAAAAATGACAGAAAAAGCTAAAAGTCTATATTTTATTTGGGGCAAATCAAAGACAGCAGAATTACTTCTGAAGGCCTTGAGGACATCAGATTGGTATGTCAACTAAAATCAGCTGACAGAAAAAAAATGTAATCAGAAAATGTAGAAATGATTGTTTTGAAGAACGCAATAGGATGCATTTCCACTTGTGTTATGTAAGGTTTTGTTGCCACCTACCGGACAATATAGTCCCCACTACCGTATGTGCATTTCACATTCTCAAATACAGCACAGTGACTAGAAGATAAAGCATCTGAAAGGACTGAAGTTCTGTTTGTGATGTAATGTATGGAAAGAGATGCCCATTTCACGGTAAGATCAGAGCATTGCGATCAAATGGTTAGTTTGGTATAGTTTTTGCTTTTTTGAATGTTGCTGTGCCCATATGTTTTTTCTAAAATACCCATGTACTGTATATCTTTCCAGATCCTGATGAGAATGAAATAGATGACCATATTGACAAAGACATTTTGGCATCGGACACAGTCGTGACTGTTGCATTGATGAACTTCTATCACTATTCAAATATTTTCAAAGGATTTTCGATGAAAAAATTATGGATATTATTGTTGAACAGTCGAAATTCTATGCAATGCAAAATGACATCAATAAGCCCCTGTGTCTCGCCAAAGAAGAGCTTGAGAAGTGGCTGGGATTGATATATTGTTTCTCAATCTCAAAATGACCAAACACTCGGATGCATTGGGCTTGAAAGCTATCTCCGCTAACTGATTATGCTGCAGAATGTACTGTATGTCAAGGGATGATACAGTATTCGGTTTGACAACATAGCTCATGTTCCATATGTTGCAAAGAACTGCAACAGGTGCAAGCATGGCACATGCTCGGTGAAAACTAATATTTACTGCAAAAAAAATGCAATGTAAATCTTTGTTTGAATCATCACAAGAACTGCTTTGCATTATTCCATGGTTATTGGCTAGTTTTCTTTATCTGTAAAGGAACTATGTATTTTATGTAAATTATGTATGTATTTTATGTAAATATTTCATGTATTTTATTATTTTAAAAAGATGTCATATGGGTAAAAGTATAGTCTTTGAAGTTGCACTTGACATATGTTCCAAAAAAGGCACCCACTCAATATAGGTCTTTCATGACGATTGTGCCAAATTAGGCACAAATTTTCTTAGGCTCAAATTTTCTACATTATTGAAAATAATAATAAAAAAGGAAGCTACTAGTATGTTATTATATCCATCAGTGACCATAAAAACGGAACAGAAAAAAAATTCTAAGTAGAAAATAATTCAGGCAGTAAAGGCTTAACACATGTTTCACAGTGTTCCATTGCTCCTCTTTTGGCTCAGCAATGTATTGCGACAACCTGCTTACCACAAAACTCAAATCTGGTCTGGTACATGTAGTCAGATAGATCAGACTACCCACGGCTTCCCTATAAGTTCTGACATCACTCATCTTCATTGCATTTTTGGAATATTCCAACTTTTGCTCACAAGGTGTTTTTCGAACCTTACAATCATACATGTTGAAACGCTGTAGTATCTTGTTAACATATTTTTCCTGTGACATTTTTACACATCAATCTGATTGACTAAAATCGATACCCAAAAAATGTTTAAGTGTGTCAAGATCTTTCATTTTGAACCTTGCAGAAAGCATCTCTTTAACCTTTTTCAAAACCATTTCATTGCTAGCCGCAATAATCATGTCATCGACCCATATGATTATGATCACCTTGTCACTTTTTGACTCAACATAAATACAATGGTCGGCTGAACATAAATACAATGGTCGGCTGGGCGGGAGCTCGTTCTCTTTTGCTTTTGTCTTCGTCCCACCGAGACGAGAAGTGCCTTCTCTGTCTCATTAGAATAAAGTAGTTTTTGTTCACCATCTATCGTACTTGCTGATATTTTTATCAAGTGAACTCCAGACAATCGGTTAAATAATCAGGCAAGACTCTATTCCAATTTCTGCCAGATTGTTTGAGACCGTGAAGTGATTTTTCTAGTTTGTAAACTAGACCATCATCCTTTTCTTCATAACCTTCCGGTGGTTTCATGTAAATGTCATATTCCAAAGGTGCGTGTAAATACGCTGTTCTCACGTCCATCTTGTGAAGAAGTAAATTTTCCTGAGCTGCTTTTTGGATTGGATTGGATTGGATTGGATATGCCTTTATTAGTCTCACAGTGGAGAAATTTACATTTCACAGCAGCAAAGTGATGAAAGGAATGAAAGCACCACTCTTATACTTGTTAGATTTGCTGTTGGTGAAAATGTCTCTCTATAGTCCATGTCCTTCACCTGGCTATAGCCCTTTGCTAAAAATCGTGCTTTGTATTTATCTCTACCATCTACATCACGTTTGATAGCATATACCCATTTACCCCCACTGTTTTCTTGCCCGCAGGTACGGTTGTCACAGTAAATGTGTTGTTGTCATTTAATGACTGAATTTCCTCATCCATGGCTTTTGCCCATTCTTTTGAATAAGTTGATCTCGTAGCCTCTGCATATGTTTGCGGTATACCACACACAGCTCTGTCACAGTAGTTAATCTACTGTGGTGTGTGCCCCATCGTTATCGCTATACTCAATCACAAAATGATTAAAGTGACTAGGTTTCTTTCTTTCCCTAGTAGGATACCTTCTATTTTCAGGTTCATCATTTGTGTCACTTTGTTGTGTGAGGTTATCTTCATTTGGCCTAATCTCTGTGACTGTACTGTCACGTGCATCCCTGTCTTGTATACATAACTCTTGGGCTCTCTTATTAGGCTCCTTAAAGACCTCACCAATCTTAGGCTGTCTCATGCCATAATATGTGTTTTCATCAGTTTATGTCTCTTTCTCCACAGCTGCCTTGTTCACAAACTTCACGAGCCAATGTTTTAGCACTCTTTTTGTGCTTGAATCTGTTTCATTTGTCTGCGTCTCTTTCTAAATATGTAAATAGTACAACTTTCCATACACATGTATATCATATTTTGTCCCACCATTTGTGATCAGTGTATTTTTACCTTCTTTAAATATCACTGTTGTCCCGTTGGTGGTTGCTTTCTTTACAGACAAAATGTCTTGGGACTATGAGGGAATGTATAAAGCGTCTTTCAGCGTTACTTTATGTCTTTGTCCTTTGATGTCAATCAAAAACACCTCAGCATCTCCCCTTTTCTGTGCGACTCCGCTGCATTGTGTGCCGTCCGCCAGCTCCACGCGGTGTCTTTCCGGTCTGAACGTGCTGTCGAAATTCTTGAACATGGTCACGTCAGTGATGATATGCGAAGTGGCTACCGTGTCCACCATCAATCCTCGCTCTCTGATGTCGTGACCCAACTGCTCCCTGGATCTGGCCTCGCCGTCCTTCAACTTGAGCATGTTGTCGGTGTCGCCATCTTCTGACGCTTTACTGGCGTCATCTCGTCTGTCCTTGTCGTTACGCCTGCACGTTGCGTCTTTGTGTGTCTTGCTTTTGCAATGACTGCACCATGTCTTCTGTCGACATTCTTTTGCTTTGTGGCCTTTGATCCCACACTTGAAACACACTATGTTTGAGTCATCACTGTGCTGGTCACGGGTGTTGGTTTTGGTGGTTTGTCGTCCACTCCGACCCTGTGTCTTCATCACACTGTCCCATGACTCGGTGTTCAATTTCTCAGTTGCTTCAAAACTCCGTAGCTTAGTCTTGAAATCTGCAAACTTGACTCTCACATGTTTTGTGAATGGCTTGAAACTTGCTGCTAGTCCTTTTACTACCATGGCAACAAGTAGTCCATCTCCCAAAGATTCACCTGCATTTCGGAGTGCTGTGATGGCGGTTTCGGCTTTGATGATATAGTCTGTAACACTTTCATCGTTCCTCTTTTGAAGCAACGTGAGCGTTGTGTACAGATTTATTATCCGTGGTTTTCCATTCCTGGCATAATATTCTCTCAATATCTTCAAAGACTTTCTTCCATCATCAGACACATCTCTCATTATTAGTGAGAGGCTCTTGTCATCAAGCATATTTATCAATTCGGTGTACGCATCTGCATTTTTCTCTGCGTCCGTAGCCATTTCGGAACTCGTCGCCGGCTCGCTTAGCACGGTCTTCTGTAGTCCCAATAAATGAAAATGTCCGAGCATTTTTGTTTCCCATATCTCGTACTTATCTTCATCTCCATCGAATGCCAGTCGAAGGTGCCTGCTTGCCCTTCCTTGATCCATCTTGACCGCTGTTTTAGCCGATTAGCGATAGCCTCGTTTGCTCACCGCACTTTCAAGTCTGGATACACTTTTGGTTTCACTTTATCTCCCAAACGTCTCCTGGGCACATAACCTGTTGAGATCTTCAGCGCTTTCGTGATGCATTTGGGAGAATAAAGAGTCGAGATGGTCCTCTTGTTTAGATCATAAAAGTAGGATATTTATTTGCCGGAGCACATAGAGCAGCCGCTGCGCTCATCGTCGTACAAGAAGTCCAACACATATACATAAACTGGATTTTATCGCTGTCAAGTCACGTGATGTCGCATAATGGCTAGGTTGCCAGATCAGCTCAGTATTACAGCATTACACAAAATGATGATACAATCTAAGTTTCTTAACAATGTACTTCCCGCGAGATCGGCCAGGCTTTTTATTTCGTTTTCCGACTTCTTTCTTTATTTTCATATTCCTTTCGTGACTTTGCCGCTGTGAAATGTAACTTTCTCCACCGTGAGACTAATCGAGGTCAATTCAATCCAATTCAGTTGACTCAAATGTTTTCTCGTCGTTTTAATGTTTAAAATTGGCTATCGTGTTTGAGTATAACCGACTCGGATTTATAATCTTACACGAAAAAAGAGAAGAAAAAAACACAACAAATGATACCCTGCTCTCTCTCTCTCTCTCTCTCTCTCTCTCTCTCTCTCTCTCTCTCTCTCTCTCTCTCTCTCTCTCTCTCTCTCTCTCTCTCTCTCTCTCTCTCTCTCTCTCTCTCTCTCTCTCTCTCTCTCTCTCTCTCTCTATATATATATATATATATATATATATAGTATATATATATATATATATCGATATATATATATATATATATACAGTAAAGAGTTGGAAAAAATGTCGATATAACCGGACTATCGATATATCCGATCCTGCGCCGAACTGCATTAACAAAAGCCGCCAAAAGAGGGCAGCCAAGCGCCATATAAGAAACGGAGCTGGCCATGAGCTCCCATTTTGTGCTTTTTTTTTTTTTTTTGGTTGAGAGATGTTCCCCCAATGTTGCCTCAAAATGGCACATATAATTCTTTAATGATTGCAAACATGGATGCTTTCATCTTCAGAACTACAGTGTATTTGAATCATATTCATAACTGGATGTGTAACAAGAAAGCATATTATCCGAATCTGAAGCCATTTTTTTGATTCACAAGCAATGCAATACGACTTGGCGTGAAGTCATTTTTATTGGAATTTTGCATTGAATAAAAAGTGACATCGGTTGTCCTTTAATACACAGTATGGAATGTTAATAATTTTCAAAATCATCACGCTTCAGCAGACAAAACAAGAAGCATTGTTGCAAAAAACGATTGCATTCATATACAGTACAGTGGGCATGTACATAACACAACAGGGAAACTGCAACACTAACATCTTACTGTATTATGTATACAATTTAAAAAAGTCATCAATCTTCTTCTGCTTCCCATTTTTACCTTTTAACACAAACACTTTAATCTCGTCTGCTACACACGAGCTAGCGTCTGAAAATGAAAATGGCTCTGCTACACGGGTACTGGTCACGTAACAAACTCACGTGACCAAGTCGACCAATGGCGCGACCGATGGCGTCTCATGTAACCAAGACACGTGACCAAGTCGACCAATGGCGCGACCGATGTATCGATATAAACAGCAAAATGGCCGAGATGAGAAATGTGCAAGGGAAATGAAAATAGTATCGTAATAAGCGGTACTATCGATATAACGAGACTTTAGTGTATATTTACTATATATATATATATATATATATATATATATATATATATATATATATATATATATATATATATATATATATATATATATATATATCCAGCCAGAAAGCCGTTGTCGTGGATGTAGCGGTCCCGAGTGATGGAAACATCAGAAAGAAGGAACATGAGAAAATCGAGAAATACCAAGGGCTCAGAGAGGAGCTGGAGAGAGCCTGGAAGGTAAAGGTGACAGTCGTGCCTGTGGAGGTCGGAGCACTCGGGGCAGTGACCTCCAAACTCGACGAGTGGTTGCAACAGATCCCGGGAACATCAGATATCTCGGTCCAGAAAAGCGCAGTGCTAGGAACAGCACGGATACTGCAAAGCACCCTCAAGCTTCCTGGCCTCTGGTAGAGGACCCGAGCTAAAATGGGGGACAGACACCGCCCATGGTGGGTGAGACGAGGATTTTTTTTTTTCATACAGTAAAGTCTCATTATATCGATATCGTTTATATTGATAATACTGCTTATTACGACACTATTTTCATTTCCCGTGCACATTTATCGTCGTTTAATGTATAATTAGTTCCGTTTAGTACGATTCGTGGTTTTTACGATAATCCGGTTACTACGGTGCTCTTTTTCTTCTCCCGCTGGCCATTTTGCTATGTTTATATCGATACTTTATATATAAATCGATATTTGCTTAGGGGTTTCTATACAGTAGTACGGTCGCTGTATCGGTCGCTGTATCACGCCATTGGTCGACTTGGTCACGTGTCTTGGTTACGTGACCAGCTCCCGAGGTATATGAAGCGGAGGAAAACTGTCATGACTTCTGGGAGGATTTTGGCCTCTACTTTATGAATTTTTGTCAAAGTCCCGGAGCTTCTGCGTTTGGGGGGCAACAGCCGCCCCCAAACGCCGCCTGGGTTGGTGCGTCGCGGTGGGGGCAAGCTCGGGGGTGATGCTGCTTCCCCGGAAGTATTACAGCGACCGTTTACGGAGGCCTCCAAGCCGCCTCGAGAGCACCGAGGACAGGCGGCCTCGCACCGTCAACCCGAACGAGTTGAAAATACTCCGTACCGATCACGTCGTCGTTTTGAAGTAGTGAAAATAAATGTGATGAGTTTGATCGAACTTAAAAATAATCCCTTCGGTTCACTCGAACGCTTTCTTTATACCCATCTTATTTTTCGAGTTTCGCGTAAATAAACGTTATGAGTTTGGCTGAACTTAAAAGGTGTGCTTTCGGTCGACTGGACTGTTTTCTCGTCGTCTTAATTTTTAAGTGAAAATTGGTGGAGTTTGCATGTTCTCCCCGGACCCGCTTGGGTTTTCTGCGGGTCCTCCAGTTTCCTCCCACACTCCAAAAACATGCATGGCAGTCAGATTGACCACACCAAATTGTGTGAGTGTGAGAGTGACTGTTGTATGTCTTTGTGTGCCCTGCGATTGGCTGGCAACCAATTCGGGGTGTCCCCCGCCTCGTGCCCGAAGACAGCTGAGACACCCTCCGCGACCCTATTGAGGAATAAGCGGTATGGAAAATGAGATGAGATCGCAGGGCACACAAAGACGGATATATATATATATATATATATATATATATATATATATATATATATATATATATATCGATATATCGATATATATATATATATATATATATATATATATATATATATATATATATATATATATATATATATACAGTGATCCCTCGCTACTTCGCGGTTCACTTATCTGGGTTTCGATGCATTTTTTTCAGGGGGAAAAAAACTATTTTTTTTTCCATTTTTTTCAGTAAGCACATTGTTATCAGTCGTTTTTGGCACTCTTTCATTTCTCTCTCTTTTTTTTGAATAGAGAACAGCTCAAGGAGCTTATGAACTGTCAAAGCCAGCGTGTTTGATTTTATTCAGCTTTGTTTGCAGTGTTGTTTGCAGTGTTGTTTCTTTTACGTTGTTTTTTTGCACATTTGAAAGCCAATAATAAAACAAATGGAAAAAATCTCTATTCTCCAAATAAAAAAAGAAAGAGTGCCTACAACTACCAATAAAAATGTTCTTCTCACGGAGAAAGACTCCTTAAAAAAAGTATATTTTTTTTACTACATTGCACTTTGCGGATTTCACCTATCTGGGCTATTTTTGGAACGTATCTCCTGCGATAAACGAGGGTTCACTGTATTTCTCTGATCAGCGTATACTTGGTTACATACCGGAGAAAAATATTTCAATGTACTCGCTACGAGGTGAAAATCAAAAACAAAATGACCCCGGGACACTTTACAAAGAACAGAATAATACACAGATCAATAAAACCATCAATAAATGATCAATAAAACTACGTTTAAAATGTCTGTCACGAATTACCTGGCAGTGCAATCACCTTCCAAAGCAGCAGAGGCACTTTTCAGGCAACACATATTAATAATAATAATAATAATAATAATAATAATAATAATAATAATAATAATAATAATAATAATAATCTTCTTTTCCTTTCGGCTTTTCCCATCAGGGGTCGCCACAGCGAATCAATGTCATCCATCTATTCCGGTTTTGTGCATCCTCTTCTCTCACACGAGCTACCTTCATGTCCACTTTGACCACATCCATAAACCTCCTCTTCGGTCTTCCTCTCGGTCTCCTGCCTGGCATTTCAAGGCTCAGCATCCTTCTCCCAATATAGTCACTCTCTCCTCTGGACATGTCCAAACCATCTCAGTCTGGCCTCTCTGACTTTCTCTCCAAAGCCTCTAATATGAGTTGTCCCTCTAATGTACTCATTCCTGATCCTATCCAACCTGGTCACTCCCAAAGAAAACCTCAACATCTTCAGCTCTGCTACCTCCAGCTCTGCTTCCTGTCTTTTCTTCAGTGGCACTGTCACCAGTCCAAACATCATGGCTGGTCTGACCACGGTTTTATACACTTTTCCTTTCATCCTCGCTGAAAATCTTTTATCACACATCACACCTGACATTTTTCTCCAGCCGCTCCAGCCTGCCTGGACACGCTTCTTCACCTCTTTTCCACACTCTACATTGCTCTGGACAGTTGATCCCAAGTACTTAAAATCCTCCACCTGCTTTATCTCTTCTCCCTGTAGCATCACTCTTGCACTTGGATCCCTCTCATTCACACACATATATTCCGTCTTGCTGCGACTGATCTTCATTCCTCTCCTTTCCAGGGCATATCTCCACATCTCTAGTTTCTCCGCCACCTGTTCCCTGTTCTCACTACAGATCACAATGTCATCTGCAAACATCATGGTCCATGGAGATTCTTGTCGAACATCGTCTGTCAGCCTGTCCATCACCATAGCAAACAAGAAGGGGCTAAGAGCTGACCCCTGGTGGAGTCCCACATCCACCTTGAATTCCTCAGTCATACCGACAGCACACCTCACAACTGTCTTACAGTCATGATACATGTCTTGCACCGCTCTGACATACTTTTCCGTCACTCCAGAGTTCCTCATGCAATGCCACAGCTCTTCTCTGGGCACCCTGTCATACGCTTTCTCCAGATCTACAAAGACACAATGCAATTCCTTCTGACCTTCTCTGTACTTCTCTATCAGCATTCTTAAAGCAAACACTGCATCTGCCGTACTCTTTTTTTTGGCATGAAGCCATACTGCTGCTCACAAATGTTCACTTCTGCTCTTAGTCTAGCTTCAACTACTCTTTCCCAGAGTTTCATTGTATGGCTCATCAACTTTATTCCTGTGTAATTAGTACAACTCTGCACATCTCCTTTGTTCTTAAAAATGGGCACGAGTACCCTTCGTCTCGATTCTTCAGGCATCTGTTCACCATCTAAGATCTTGTTGAATAACCCAGTCAGGAACACCACCGCCACCTCTCCAAGACACTTCCATACCTCGATTGGTAAATCATCAGGCCCGAGTGCCTTTCCCCCCTTCATCCTCTTCAGCGGCCACCTCACTTCATCCTTGCTAATGCTTGCTACGTCTTGGTCCACAACAGTCACGTCTTCTACTCTTTGTTCCTTCTCATTTTCCTCATTCATCAATTCTTCAAAGTACTCTTTCCATCTTGCCATCACACTACTGGCACCTGTTAATACATTGCCATCTCTATCCTTAATCACCCGAACCTGCTGCAGATCCTTACCATCTTTGTCTCTCAGTCTCGCCAGCCTGTAAAGATCAGTCTCACCTTCCTTGCTGTCCAGTCGAGCATACAAGTCATCATAGGCCTCTTGTTTGGCCTTTGCCACCTTTACTTTAACCGTGCGCTGCATCTCCTTGTACTGCTGTCTGCTCTCGTCCGTCCTCTCAGTGTCTCACTTCTTCTTTGCTAACCTCTTTCTCTGTATACACTCCTGCACCTCCCCATTCCACCACCAAGTCTCCTTATCTACTTTTCTTCCACTCGATACACCAAGTACTTTCCGACCTGTGTCTCTGATTATGTTCGCTGTAGTTTGCCAGTCATCTGGAAGGACCTCTTGCCCACCCAGTGCTTGTCTTACCTCCTTCCTAAATGTCATGCAACACTCTTCCTTTTTCAACTTTCACCATTTGGTCCTCACTTCAGCCATTGGTTTCTTCATCTTCTTCACTGCCAGCGTCATCCTACACAACACCAACCTATGCTGTCTGGCTACACTCTCACCAACCAAGTGGCAAGGTAAATGTAACTAAATTTGCTGGTGATTAAGTCCTTACAGAGATTCACCAGTTGATATTGTTGGACATTTCATAGAAGGAAAGTTTATAGATTTATTAAGATAATGATTATGACGTGATCATTACCCTGGTTTTGACCTGACAATTGTCATCCCCTGAAATCAAAGAGCAGATGATTTGATTCATAAAAACGATAAATTGAATTTGATCGGATGCACCTTTGTTAGTTTCTGAGCAGAGAAATTAATTTCAAAAGGAAAAGATGGAGTTGCAAAATTTGATGACTGAACTTTTTTCAATATGCTTTTTGTGCAAATGATGTGTAAAGCAACAATTCGCAAACAGAGCTGGGATGATGGTTGAGAAATTGTTCCATTTGCAGGATGAATTGATGAACTGTGGGGTGCACAAGCCATTTGCATCCACCCATCCTGTGATTTTCATTCGGAGTATCATCCGAACCGAATTTGCATTCTTGGTGTTTTTGGAAAAAAAGTTTAATCTCTGCTCCAATTGTCATAGGAGATCCAACAAAGGAGAGGCCGCAATGGCTGGTGGGATGCACCTGCAGAACTAGAGTTGGCACACCCACCTGATGATTTGGGATCGATGACAAAGCCCATATTGAGAATAGTTTTGTTTTCCAAAAGCATAATGTGTGGCATTTATTGTAATGCATGACAATTTTTATTGCATATATTTCTCATCCAACCATCTAGCGAGCAACGAATTGTTACAATTAGGCTTGATTGAAAAGTATTCAACATTGGAGATGCAATGGAGGAAATCCAACGTTTATTAAGACAGCATGCAGATGCTAATTTGTCTTCTGGCTGCCTTTGCGTACAGCGATGACATTTGTCAGTTAAAGTAGTTTATAGTTACGACAAAAAGTGCAGGATAACCTGTCAAGATTGATTTGATTGTGAATTATTATCATTATTATTATGAATTGTTTGCAGTGCACATTAAAGTAATTGACTGCAGTGCACATTAAAGGAATTTCTCGCCGGTAAGAATGAAATTGGCAAATGAGTTGAGTGGGCACCGATGTCAGCCAGAGATTCAGTCGAAATCAGATATTGTGTAGGGCTTCCACACTAACCAGCTTCTTTCAGAATTGAGAGAAAGAGATCCTTCAGAAGGGGAGGACTCCTGCGGAATCCGTGCCAGGGTGGCCGCAGATGAAGCTGGGTTGCGCGAATGGATGTCCTACGCAGAAGCGAAACTGACTGTCAACTGGTGCCCTCCAACTGAATGACAAAAGGCGAGTACGAGATGACTTACACAGATCGCCATAATGTTGACGACCATGTCAACTTGTGCAAATTGTAGAAGGCTGTCCTCCATCCATACAATTTGGCGACATGCAAATGTCCATCAAAAACACATTTTTGCAGAGATGATTTGCTTGGGTGCCAGAAAAGGAGTAACAGCAGGAGAAACTGTGCTCAATGTACAAAATTTTCGTGATACACGCTACATGAATTGGTTCTCATGCAGGTGTTGAGAGACATGCCAAAATTTGGCCTCCAAAATTTTTTGACCAATGATTGACAGTTTTATGCAAATTGATGATCCGTGCAATGTCAAAGAAGGATCGTGTTCCGCGCAAACACGTTCCCAATTGGCAAATTGAGACTTTTCATGTCTCAACAGGAGGGAGTCGCAATAGCCTAGATCATCATTGCCAAAATTTTCACCTTTGTGGTGAGTGATGTTAGCTGCAACATCATTACCACAAGAAAGTGGTGCCCTCCAGAAATGCAGACTCACTAACAACTAACATACACTAACCAACTAAAATCTAACAATAACAATGTCTGCCATTTCTGTGAGAGAATACATTGCAGAGCCTAAACGATGAGACAGATTTTGATAGGGAAAGAAACACCAAGAAAGGGTGCTGTGCAGAATGAAACCACTGGAGCCGACAGAGACACACCTTCTCCCATTCACCAGCGCATCCGTACCACACCCTGGGGCCTGCTTGCGGCAAATGCTACAAACAATTTTGTTCCTACTCGTCATCCTGGTGATCACCATCCAGGATCCCATGAAGATTTGACTATTGTAGCTAGCGAATGACATGACTTTGATTTGAGAATGTTTCCATTGTGATTTTCTTTTTTCTTCTTTCTGTTAACCTCGACCGATGTTAAAAATGTTCGTCAGGGGGGAGATGTTAGGGTAATTCGCCATACAAACATCTCTAAACATCGCTCTGTAGTCTTTGTTTACATTTTGAACTTCCTCATACGTCATATCTTGCCTACACGATGTCGCATAATCATTACGTCACATCCTGTCGCGAACGATAAAAAATAACCCAACACTAAGCTTACCTGCATTTTGTGGACATTCTCATTAATTTATTAATGCGGTTTTTCACGAAATATTTAACTCCCTTCCAAGTTCTCCATTTCAATTCTTCTGGTGAAGCCTTAATGCAGTTCATGCATTCGTCTTTGCCTGGAACCTTGAGAGACCTGATGGAGTCCATCAAGGTTTTCTCCACAGCGTGGATTTCTTCTTCTGTCCACTTTTTACTTTCAATTTTACTTCTTCCTTCCCTATATATATGTATATACAGTATATAGACCCCTACCACTGTTGCTTGTCAGATGATAACTCAGTCACGAACCAAGAGAAAACAGTTTACCTTTTGTTTGCAGTGGTGGAACAGGCACCTTCTTGACGAGCAGCATCTTCCCATCTGACCTACCTGCACAAAAAACAAGTCTCTTGTTTCTATTTATAATTGTATTTTATTTATTGCATTCTATTTGTGATTCTTTTTTATTTATTATAGTACCTATACTTGTCTGTGACTGTAATACAGTGGTACCTCGGTTCTCGACCATAATTCGTTCCAGGACCCTGTTCGAAAAGCGATTTTTTCGAACACCGAAACCATCTCTTTGCTCCTGTCACTTGCGAGTTGACAGCGGGGGGAGGGGCCGTTCTCCACCTGCTGTCAATTCTCTAATCACGGACACGGGGCAGTTATACGGTTCGCAATCACCTCGTCAATGCCGGATGATTGACTCACCTCGCCACCGTACTTGAACTCTTCCTTCGATGCGGGTCCGGTCCGAGGTATTTTCCCTCCGTCCCGTAAATTTATGTCATCTTCCGGGATTGCGTAATTTTGCACACTTGTGATGACTTGTGATCACTCGCGGATCACCCCCTGCCTTCTTACTCGCTGTGTTTTCTTTGATTTGTGAATAAACATCCTGCTTGGGTAGTACGTGTCTGTTTTGGGATCCCAAACATTCCACTACGTTCCGACGAGTCAGCTGCCGTCACTCTCGCTCCGAACGTGACAGCTACGGATGACGCGGCTACAGGATGTTCTTTTCTCTTAAAATATCTATCCAATGACACTTGCTCTCACGCCCACAGTCACTAGATTTCACAGCCTCCTTATTCTTTAATATCGTACTGATCGTAGATTTCGCCATGCTGTATTCCCTCGCCAGATCAGACAATCGCACACCTCCTTCATATTTTGCGATTATTTCTTTCTTCAATGCAATAGTTGTACGCACTACTTTTCTTTTGTCACTTTAAGAAGCACTTATTTTCTTTGGAGGCATGATTAGGGGCTAAAACTCTTCGTACACCTATATTAAACGCTAGAGCAAAACGCAGCACGTCCGCTAGCGACAACAGTTGGTCACGGAGAGAGCAATACACCCGTGCGCCGCTCAGCTCCCCACCCTCATGTACGCACTCACGCATCGTATTGGCGTTCGAACACCGATTGATGTTCGAACGCCGAAGCAAGAATATCTCGAATATTTTGTTCAAACACCGATTTGTTCGAACTGTGAGGCGTTCGAGAACCGAGGTACCACTGTATATTAATATCATTATTATTATTATTATTATTATTATTATTATTATTATTATTATTATTATTATTATTATTTCGTCTGTGTAAGCGCTGAGTCGTACAGGAGTGGTCCATCGATGAAACAGTTTCTTCAGCCGTCATTTGTACTTCTTTGAAGGTGTCAGACGTTTCGCTGATTTGCACAGTGTGCATGCATCTGACATGCACGCACACTGTGCGTGTGAGTGTGTGTGTGTGTGTGGCAGCAAATTAGGGGGGGGGGCTGTCTCTCTCTTACGTTTGGAAGTTTAAGGAAAGTTTTTTTTCTCTTGCAATTTGTAATCTTTTGAGATAGTTTGGTGTAGTTTGCAAGCTTTCTTTCTTTGTTTTTTGGGAAGATTTTTGGCAGTTGTGGGAAAAGCAATGGGTCAAGCGTGTTCGAAAACCACAACCCATCGCGATACTGATTTTTATGATTAAAGAATTCCCTGACACTGAGATTTATTGTGAAATATGGATGCAAAACTATGGATTGGATGGCACTTTGAATGTTGAGTCTCTCAAGGGGGGTTTGAGCTTGGGGGTCAGAGGTCAGAGGAGGATTTTTGCGCAGGGTCCTCCACTTCCTGCCGTGACTACTCTCTCTGCCCCCCGCCCTCCCTCCAACCCCTGGCTGCTTGTGGCAGAAGACCAGATGTGTTTTCAGAAAAGGAGCAGACTGGAGCACACACGGACTCAGTCATTACAAACTGACTTAGCAAAACAACTTGTTTGTGATGATGAGGGCGACATTAGCAGTCGTACCAGAAGCAAGACAGGATGCTCTAAACAATTGTATCCATTTGAACAATTGCATCATGTTAAGGTGAATGATAATAGCGACTGTCAATTTTTTTCCCTTGGTCCAAGTAGCTAACCCTAAGCCAGTTGACATTAATGACAGAACAATTCTCGTGTACTGACCCTGGTGTGATAGTGATGTGGCTGAAGCGTGCAAAGGATTAGGTGATTTTGTTGAGTATGCTAAAAACTGGACTGAAATTTTTGAGCAATTGTGTGCTTCTTACCAACTGAATGGAATTGCAATACTTTTCAGACGGTGTCTTGGTCATAATTGGAATAGAGTGAAAGGCTGTTACACTGGGAAGACCCCAACCGGTGTCAACATGTCTTACGAGGAAGCGGCTGCCCCAACGTAAGGCAGTAAGTGAACATATCAGGAAATTATGGAAAAAGACACCCAATTTCACCATTATACAACAATGTAGACAACGACAGGATGAAGATATTGAATCATTTAAACAAATTTCTCATGCAGGTGTTGAGAGAATGCCAAAATTTGGACTCCAAATTTTTGACCGATGATTGACAAGCAGTTTTATGCAAATTGATGTCTGTCTAAGCTCTCAGTCGTACAGGAGTGATCCATCGATGAGAAGGTTTCTTCAGCCGTCATCTGTACAAATTTGAAGGTTTCGGACGTTTCGCCTCCCATCCAAGAGGCTTCGTCAGCGAACTAGGGTCTGACTGGTCGTATTGATGATCTGTGCAATGTCCAAGAGGGATCGTGTTCCACGCAAACACGTTCCCAATCTGCAAATTGAGACTTTTCATGTCTCAACAGGGGGGAATGGCAATAGCCTAGATCATCATTGCCAAAATTTTCACTTTTGGTGATGAGTGATGTTAGCTGCAATATCATTCCCACAAGAAAGTGGTGCCCTCCAGAAATGCAGACTCAATAACAACTAACATACACTAACCAACTAAAATCTAACAATAACAATGCCTGCCATTTCTGTGAGATAATACATTGCAGAGCCTAAACGATGAGACAGATTTTGATAGGGAAAGAAACACCAAGAAAGGGTGCTGTGCAGAATGAAACCATCCCTTTGACATGTGACCTGGCACAAGTCTTCTTTTAGTCTCCACAGGACAGAGATGCGGTATGAAGAAGATGACGTGGGCCACGCCAAAGTGGGATGGACCGGTTGCGGAGCTGCTAGCCGTCTTAGCAGCTACAAGCTTCGTCTGGACTCTTGAGGACACCACACCGTTCGTCAAGAAGATTCCCGATGCACATAACTGGAGCCGACAGAGACACACATTCTCCCATTCACCAGCTCAGCCGTACCACACCCTGGGGCCTGCTTGCGACAAATGCTACAAATGACAGAATGAACCAAAGGCGAACGATAAAAAATAACCCAACATATGTAGTTTAGTTATTTGTATATGTTAATTAGTATACATGTACTCAGCTCTCAGCTTGTATTTAGTTACTGTAGAAATCTAGCTGTTATGTTTCAGTCTAATAATGAATATTCATGATTGTATCTAGCAGATGAAAGGTCCTTTTCAAAGTGACATAACTCCTGTTGTTTATAAATGTCTGAGGCGAGCTCTCTCTCTAGCTCTCTCTCGCTTTTGCCTCTCTGTCCCTTGGCCTAGCTTCTCCCCTGGAGAACATCCTCTAGCTGCCTGATAATAAATATTCCTTTTTTTGTACATCACCTTGCTTCCTGCTGATTTAATATTTAGACTATACAAATGGAGAGCTGAACCAGGAAGAACAACATTTAACCCAACAATCATCTCATCAGCATACCTAAGCCTATGTTGTCTAAGCAGTCTGTTCAAAGTCAAAGTCAAGCTTTATTGTCAAATATGCTAATATGCATGACATACAGCACAGATGAAATTACTGTCCTCTCGGACCCAGCATGCAAGGCACAAACATAATAAACATGAAAACGCCAATTTGCCAGGAGATGGGAGCCGCTCCGTGTTCACGCGCCGACATTGGGGAATAAATAAATAAATAAATAACAAATATGACAACACAGACAGAGAGTCATTCATTCTTCAGGACTTGCTGTACCCTCTGTGTGATGACATGAAGCAGTTCTAGATGAAAGAGGAGAGGATCAAAGCATCCATGTCAGCAGTGGATCAGGGACGTCATGGTGGAATTTGTATGCCTACTACAAGCTAAATGTTGAAAGCAAACACGAAGCTGTAGCATCCAATGACGAAAATATATTGTCTCACATCTCCTGTCCCACATAAATCTGCTTCAATTCCACATATGCATCGGCGCTCTTCGCTGACGCTGCTTTCTTCTTATCTCAAGCCATGCATCCATCCAACCGCAGACTGTCCAACAACACCGACCTTTCCGCTGAACAAAGCGGGGCTGTGAAGATGCTGCCCATTACACGCGCAAAAAAGCACAATGGCCCCAGAGCTGTCCAGCGATGACAGTCAAATGGCTCCGACATTCCTCCCATTCAAAAACAGTACTGGCATATTCATGCTGCCGAAAACCGCTCAGCACAGTCTCCTCCTTGATGATTGTCGTGGCCAAAAATGCTGAAAAACAATCTGTATCCGTTCCACGTGACGCAAAACAACATAAGGTGACAAAAGAAAACACAATAACAAACCAAAAACAACAAAAAAGCAAGGCTCATGAAAGCACTTGCTGATCGCTGCCTACTCAGGCGCAATCTTGGAAAACGAACAATCCAAATTGAACATCACAACACTATGGCGGTTCAGTGAAGGATTTTTCTGTTTTATGAAAATAGCTTCCTTTACTCCCCTTTCAAACCATCTATTTTCTTTCACTAAGATTTTAACCTCATTGTCTTCAAATGAGTGGTTGCTAGCTTTTAGGTGCATATTTACTGCCGATTGAGGACAACTAGTATTATCCCTGCGATGTTGATAGTCTTTTTTTGAGAATTAGTTTCGCAGCAGCATGTTAAGTATGGTTTGGAATTAAATAATGTCTTCAAATTAAATTACATCAAATGTGCCTATTTTCTATTTTGAAAAGACTGCTCTGACACAGCAGTATGCCTTGTAAAATCAGAATCAGAAATTCTTTATTTGTCCCACAATGGGGACATTTGCAGTCTACATCAGCAATTTGAAAGGGGATGGGGTTGGGGGTGAAAGGAAAGGATAGAAAACAAGATATTCTAAGCATTACAAAATAAAAATGTCAACTGTATACTGTGCAAATGTAAAAGTGCAAAACCGTTTCATAAAACCTGTACATAGTGCAGGTATCAAGAAAGGCATGATATATGTAGCTAGATTGCATCAACCCATATTTACAAGTGTCCATTGGATTTGATTGATTGGATTGGAATTGGATGAAAGGAATGACAAATAAATATCTCCTTGAAGTATTACTCTGGTAATACTTCACCAAACCATAAAAAATCAATTTACCGAAATCTTAATCTTTCATGTATAACTTGGTTGATGAAAAGGTTTCTTCAGCCGTCATCTCTACTTCTTTGAAGGTGTCGGACGTTTCGCTTCTTATCCAAGAAACTTTGTCAGCAGACTAAAGTCTTACTGGTAGTTTAGGCCCTATGTATATCTCCCTACTGTCCAGACATGGCGGTGCCGGACTCTGCTATGATAGGTCCCTGCTCTCAGGTTGGGGGGAGCAGAGGACTACTCCCTGCCACTCCACTGATTGTTCCTATTGTTTTGACTAACGACTGGCCTGAATGCCCCACTTCCACCGGTATCAACTCATCAGTATTCCTAATTCTATTTTGCCTAAGTAGGCTGTTGTACGAACGATCCTAATTGAACCTCACCCCACCAAACCGGTTTAATGAAGGATTTAGTGGCTTTATGAAAATTGCTTCTTTTACTCCCTTTTCAAACCATCTATGTTCTTTTGCTAAGATTTTAACCTCATTATCGTCAAATGAGTGGTTGCTAGCTTTTAGGTGCATATGTACTGCCGATTGAGGCCCACTAGTATTATCCTTGCGATGTTGATAAAGCCTTTTTTTGAGAATTTGTTTAGTCTCCCCAATGTATTGCTCTTTACAATTTTCATTCTTACAATGTATTAAATAAACTACATTACTTTGTTTTTCATTTGGCAGCCTATCTTTTGGATGCACTAAAATGCACTAATTTGTTTTGACTGGAGTTAAAACAAACATATCAACATCATATATCAGGAGAGCACTCACTAACTTTGCGTACCCTCAGTGGTCATTTAACAAATGTCAGAAAGAAAGAATAGGGAATGAAACCCAAAATTCTGAAGACACAAAAAGGAGAGGAGTAGCAGTACCTTACATTGCAGGAGTTTCTGAAAAACTACAGAGTCCTTTGGCAACACAAAATTCCTACTTATTTCAAACCGATAAACACTTCAAGGCAGAAATTAGTGCATCCAAAAGATAGGCTGCCAAATAGTACATCGTATGGTGTGTGTAGTTTTAAGGCTTATTTAGATAAAAATTATATTTTATGGAGACCTGGGAACGGATTATTCTCATTTTAATGGTTTCCTATGGGAAATTATTTTTTGGGATACACACTTTTCGCCTTACACACTCTTTCTGTGAACCAATTAAGTTCCGAAGCCAAGGCCCCACTGTATATGTCTCTAAATATATACATATACCTCACTCCTGCCGAGCCCCCGCTCAGTCTGTGTTTTCCGCCAGCGGTGACATTTTTTTTTGTGCTGGTGAGCAGCGGCAGCCATTCGCTCCAACTAACCTGGCTAATGACCGCTTCCTGTGCAGCAGTTGTAGATTAGTCGAAGGCCAGATGTCCCGCATGAAGATGGCAGTTTAACAAGCTTTGTTCACCTCAGATTGACCCCAGATTTTCTGTGCTTCCCTTGTGGGCCTTCTAAACATGAAACTGTCAGGATTTGTGTGGTGGTGGATCCCAAAAAAAGCAGGCAGGAGGGAGCAGCAGGGTGTAATTGACAAATTGTATTAAAAGAAAGTCAGCAGTCCTTTTAAAGGCCACTGATTGGAATGACCAACACCTGTGCAGCTGCAGGCTTGGCCGACAGCACCAGCTGTTGGTCGCCAACCAGAACGTGACAGATACCATTTCTTTTCTGTCATCAGAAATGATAAAACTGTCAATTAAATGATAAATAGTAGATAGGCGATAGAAACTGATCCGTGAATGCCATTTCGAACCGTTGGCTTTTGAGCATGTGTGTTTGTAACAAAGCAAACAATTCAGCTGATCATGCTAAAGTCAAGGCAAGAATACTTAGTGCAAATGTCAACACAAAGGTCTTTCTTAAAGGCGTGCCCATGCTATCAAAACAAGACGTGCAAACAACGTTAGGCACTATTTGTGAAGTTCTGCATTGAAAATCTGGTATTGTCATTGACTTTGATTTGGTCCGTGTTTTGTCGTCTTTGAAGTCAGCAAATAAAAATGCCAATTGAAATGAATTGAAACGACATTGGTCAATTCAAGTATTTTGGCTCTGGAGCAAATAGACATGACATTATGTAAAGTAGATGCTTTGTAGCATTTTTCTCATTCATATAGCCAATGACTCAACATTTTGGAGCAAATAAATAGCGAAATATTGTGCAACCTCCAGACTGGATGGCAATGATGTAAATGATGTGTGTTAGTATAGTGCTTGCAAAACAAACAAAAAAAAACTATCACACGTTTCCCTCAAACATAATGGTTTAATCTTACATTCTCTTTGTTTTTAAATACAATTTGCACAACAATGGTATGCAACAGTGCAAATAAACGAACATCACGACTTTATCGAACATATTGATTGTAATTTAAGCCAGTAAAACATAAATTTGAACAAGTGTCTTACAATATGTCAAATAAATCGAGCACAGTGGTGCCTATAACCTTGTTTTGACACTGCGATCACTTGCTTAAACAGAAAGTCCAAAAGTCTTTTCACTTGGAGACTCCATGACCTTTGCACTGTGTGTGCTGTGATGCCTTCTCCAACATACACACATACACACACACTGCAATCAGAATCAGAATCAGAATCATCTTTATTGCCAAGTATGTAGAACACACAAGGAATTTGTTTCCTGTAGAACACGCTGCACTAGTATCGTTCGTCGCCAAAAAAAACTGCTAACTGGCAGTTCCATTTTGGCTACTGTTGAAAGAGTTCAAAGAGTTAATGGCTTGGGGGAAGAAGCTGTTTAAATGTCTGCTGGATTACAGAGCCAATGACAAAGCACAATACCCTGATAACACAGCGGGACTCAGTTTGTGTAGCAGCACACTACTGAAGGGAATCCAACGAGCATTGTTGCCTTAACACAAATCAGATACTGAACAAAAGCCCAAAGGAATGTCTTAAACGAGCCTCTAAATGGATGGAAATATTTAATATTGATATCATGTAAGTGATTGTACATGTCGGCAAAAAAGTGGAAGTAGTTGTGAGAAAATGTGATAAAAAGTTATTGTGGAGAAAAGCATACAAGTGCACAGACCTTGGCAGCCATCTTAAAATGTTAGCTCAAATTGTAGGGGGAAAAAATACTCGTACGACCAAAAAAATGTGCACATAATGTAAGTGGTGGGTATCTTGTCATTGTTTGCCATGACAACAAAAATATAAATTATTTGGACTTGTTGTTCTGTAAGTGTTTAATGTTTCTATGCGAACCTTTATATGTGTGTTTTCATTAAAATCGTCTTCAATACTTTGTTTTGTCATTATCACTTCCGCTTCCGTGTCATGTGTTTCGATAAACGAGAGCGAGGTGAGACAGACAGAATGAGACGAATGTTAGAGCGAGACAGAAGCAGAGTAACTGCTAGATAGAGAACGACAGTCTAAAGCAGCGGTCTCAAACTTGCGGCCCGCGGACCAACTGCGGCCCTCGAAAGAATATTTTGTGGCCCGCCTTGACATGAAAGATTAATGTTAGTGCGGCCTGCATGATTGATATGAATGAAACTTGTGTGTGGAGCTGAACAAACCGCTGAACAAACCCTGGAACAAACCACTATTTTGGAGCGACAGAGGGAATTTAATTACAGATTTGCAGACTTCAAGACGCACAAAGCCACATTTCAAATTTGTGCCGACGCATTCTCTTTTGATGTGAAAGATGACCCTGCTGTGTTCCAAATGGAGCTCTGTTACCTACAGTGCCACTCAAAGCCAAGTGCAGGGATGTGAATGAAGAAGCAGACAAGCTTGGGCAATGTTTGAGAGAGTTAACCCCCAACTTCCCTGATCTTTCCCGAATGTTCAAGCGGACCATGTGTCTTTTTGGGAGCACATACTTATGCGAGAAGCTTCTCCACCTTGAACTTCAATAAGCCCAAGTACAGGTCCAGACATACTGATGAGCATCTTTCCCTACTCAGAGTCTCCACTGCCTCCTCCCTCCCCGTGAAAAGAAACGCTGCCAGGTCTCTAGCATCAAGAAGTAGGCAAGAGAAGCCATGTTTAGGACAGTTCATGTTCAATATTTTATTTCTGTTCAGAAAGTTAATGGTGAAAGAACTGTGAATACAGACATTTGAAACTTTATTAAAATAATTAGTTTCCTGTGTTTTTCTTTTTCTTTCAGTCGTCTGTATCTGCCTTATGATCATTACGATTATTTTATATATTTCTTACTGGTTAATTTATTTTTTATTCATTTTTCCATTTATTAATTTTATTCTTTTTTTTGTGTTAAAAATAAAGATTTTGAGAACATTGGAATGTTGTATATATGCTTTTCTTGTGAAAATCCTGATGCGGCCCAGCCTCACCCAGACTCTGCCTCCAGCGGCCCCCGGGTAAATTAAGTTTGAGACCCCTGGTCTAAAGTCTACGTCAACGTTTATCTACTTTCGGTTAATAAGGTGCACACGGTACATTATTATACTATTTGCTAGCTATTAGCTATCGGAGTATGCTATGGCTATCTATTGTGCTATCTATTACCAAGCTGACTAGCTATTAGCTATCTGGCTTTCTAACTGGCTATCGATTAGCTATCTAACTGGCTATTAGCCAGCTAGCTAATTTTCTATCTGAGTTATTCCAGGTCGAGTGAACGCTGGCGTATGTGGCTGCCGCTGCTCACCCACAGGAAAACTGATCCTGTGACTGTAAAGTGACCTTGAGAGGTTTGAAAGGCGCTTATAAATGAAATCTATTATTATTCTCTATGAAATGGGCAGCATTTTTCACAGACCTGCCTCTTTGCGGTTGAGGAGCAGACAATGCGAACAAGCGCCTGAGCAAGGTGCCGATGAAATAGTCTCGTGCTGTGGGTTGTCAGAAGAGTGGGCACACGGATTTAGTATTTTATAGAATTCCTGCTCGTAACCACCCCTTTCAGAAAGTCTTATGGCGGTTACAAGCATTACTAAGTAAGAATTGGACAGAGTTGAATGCTTGTCTTTGCAAACAAGTGATGTCCACTCCAGTGCCAGGGGTTTTGTCTCATTTAATCAAATTTCAGGACCCACAAAATATTGAGTTATAGGAATGCATAAACATTCAATGCAGTGTAAGAAATCTTTAATTAGCATATTTGACAATTAAGCTGACTTTTTCTTTGACTTTGACTTTTGACTTTGACTCTTCTTTCATCAGAAAAAAAGTTTTTCGAGCTTATTTTGTTCCAGAGTTATTTGTTTTTATACTTTCTTCGCTTTCATCTTCCTTTCATAACGTTGCTGCTGTCAAATAAAATTTCTTCACTGTGAGACGAATAAAGGAAGGTACATCCAATCCAACAACCTAATCCAATCTGCAATGGAAGTGAGGGCGGCTGTACAAAAGGCAAATGATGCCCTCTTATGGAAGGGAAAAACATTGCCTGAGGTCTGACCGGAGCTTGATCCACACGCCTCCCCTTGAGCACAAAAAACTAAAACACAAATTCGTGAATGGCGCTCCACGTCATGCTTTTCAATTCCTGAATAAATTTGGGAATTGCAGTGAATGAGTTGAGGTGCACACCATCCAAAGATGGTGTGCACCTCAACTCATTCAGAGAAGCCGCATCTTGCCAACCCTTGATTTAGGCTATTTGAATGCAAGCTGTCATTTATTTAGTTTTTCTTTTGTTTTGGGCAATAATTCAATTTCAGTATTCAGTGGTACGTCTTCATACGATTTTTTTAAGTGATGAAACATTGCTACTTTCACTTCAAAATTTCTCTCACGGAACATACTGATAGCGGCTCTGCCGATGGCTCTTACCTAGCATCTTTCTGACATCCCGTTGACAAAGAGAGACCTCTTCTGTATATGTATGTGTGTCGATAGACAGTTGTGTCTATGCACTGCCCAGTCATTCGCCGCAGGGGCCATGAGCCATTCTGTTTTTACATTCATGTTTGTCATTCTTAAAAAGTGTTTACCAGTCAGGGAAATGCTCACAATGCTGATGTTTGCTTTGGCCATTTTCAAATGATTGTTTAAAGCTGACAAGCAAACTTATTTGGAGTTCTTGCCAAAAAGCTAGGCAAAAACCACTTCCCAGAGAGAACATGAACGCGGGCAAAAACAAGAAGGATGCAGTTTAAAGTTAATTGACCATTTTTATTCCTGAATAACCTGAAATTCCTGAAAAACTTTGTTTTTTAAATTATGCACAACTAATTTATTGTGCAATAATATAATTGTAATATAAATTTCTATTGTATTTTTAGAAAACATTTATAGGGTTGTTTACACAGCAACTCTTTCTCCGGTGTGGTATATTGGCTTCCCCAACGCCCGTCGTGTTCACACAGACAAAGCAGCTTAAAACGGAGCAAATTTAACCCTGCTCAGGAGGTGGTTAAGTGGGATGCGTAACGCTACAGTGGTAGACTCGCTAGATTAGCTAGATGAGAATACCCTTTATTAGTTTTACAGTGGATTAAATTCCCAATTCACAGTAGCAGAGTTATGAAAGGAAAGAATAGAAGAACAAAAAAAGGACCTTCTGTAAAGGCAGCCACGTTTGCAGTGCCATCTTGAAGTCAAAATAAATAATACAACACAACACATAACACACAGACAGTTAGTGTTAGATTGAATCTGCTTCAGATTAAATCTTGTTCTTCTGGTTCAGTTCTTCATTTGTGTCATCACAATAGTCAATCAGCAGGGAGTAAGGTGATATACAAATAATAATACAGTAAAGTCTCGTTATATCGATATTCTCGGGTGTCAGAAAAAATATCGATATAACCGGACTATCGATATATACGATCCTGCAACATGTAAATTTTCTCCTTGCCTTCATAGAAATAGTATCGTAATAAGCAGTACTATCGATATAACCGATATCGATATAACGAGACTTTACTGTATTTATTATTCAGCCTGAGCGCTGAGCAAGAGAGAGAGAAAGGGACCAGTTAAGAAGGGGGGCTGCTGTTCCCCCAACAGATGTTATTTATACCTTAGCAGGAATGACCTCATTTCAAAAGGAGCCGATCGGCTGTGACTTAAGGCGTGGAACATCAGACTTAAACACGATATGAGTGTGTAGATGACAAATACATGAAGTTATAAGGTTTTTAAGACCAAAAGGAGATGTGCAGAGTTGTACTAACTACAGAGGAATAAAGTTGATGAGCCATACAATGAAACTCTGGGAAAGAGTAGTTGAAGCTAGACTAAGAGCAGAAGTGAACATTTGGGAGCAGCAGTATGGCTTCATGCCAAAAAAAAGAGTACGACAGATGCAGTGTTTGCTTTAACAATGCTGATAGAGAAGTACAGAGAAGGTCAGAATGAATTGCATTGTGTCTTTGTAGATCTGGAGAAAGCGTACGACAGGGTGCCCAGAGAAGAGCTGTGGTATTGCATGAGGAAGTCTGGAGTGACAGAAAAGTATGTCAGAGCGGTGCAAGACATGTATCATGACTGTAAGACAGTTGTGAGGTGTGTTGTCGGTGTGACCGTGGAATTCAAGGTGGAGGTGGGACTCCACCAGGGGTCAGCTCTGAGCCCCTTCTTGTTTGCTATGGTGATGGACAGGCTGACAGACGATGTTAGACAAGAATCTCCTTGGACGATGATGTTTGCAGATGACATTGTGATCTGTAGCGAGAACAGGGAACAGGTGGCGGAGAAACTAGACATGTGGAGATATGCCCTGGAAAGGAGAGGAATGAAGACCAGTCGCAGCAAGACGGAATATATGTGTGTGAATGAGAGGGATCCAAGTGCATGAGTGATGCAACAGGGAGAAGGGATAAAGAAGGTGGGGGATTTTAAGTACTTGGGGTCATCTGTCCAGAGCCATGGAGAGTCCAGGAAAAGAGGTGAAGATGCGTGTCCAGGCAGGCTGGAGCGGCTGGAGAAAAATGTCAGATGTGATGTGTGATAGAAGGGTTTCAGGATGAAAGGAAAAGTGTATAAAACAGTGGTCAGACCAGCCATGATGTTTGGACTGGAGACAGTGCCACTGAAGAAAAGACAGGAAGCAGAGCTGGAGGTAGCAGAGCTTAAGATGTTGAGGTTTTCTTTGGGAGTGACCAGGTTGGATAGCATCAGGAATGAGTACATTAGAGGGATAACTCAGAGACTTTGGAGAGAAAGTCAGAGAGGCCAGACTGAGATGGTTTGGACATGTCCAGAGGAGAGAGAGTGACTATATCGGCAGACGGATGCTGAGCCTTGAACTGCCATGCAGGAGACCAAGAGGAAGACCGAAGACCTTCATGTCCTCTTTGACCACATCCATAAACCTCTATGGATGTGGTCAAAGAGGACATGAAGGTAGCTGGTGTGAGAGAAGAGGATGCACAAAACCGGGATAGGACGGATGCTGGATGGAGGACATTGATTCGCTGTGGCGACCCCTGAGGGGAAAAGCCGAAAGGAAAAGAAGAGATGATATAGCATAACAACGTAGAATAACCTTAGACACATAAATGTCTGGTTTATAAGGTCGGGTGTGATACAGATGAGTAGGTGTTTGTGAAAAGGGTATGTGATTTGTCGACGCGGCTCCAGTGACGTGCTTCACGAATCTGTTCGATTCGTGTTCGACCGGAAACAAATTCCTTGTGAGTTCTACATACTTGGTGGTTCTGATTCAGGCCGTAGCTTCGTCCTGTGAGGAACAGAGGAGACTTGTGGCAGGTCACATGTCGACAAGATGTTTTTATTCGACACATCACACATATTCTGGGTCTGTTTTTGTCCCTATCTGTGTGACTCATCATGAATGCTCTGTAATGCATCTCACAAAAATGGCAGTAAATCATTGTTAGTCGTTAGTTGGTTAGTAAATGTTAGTGGTTAGTGAGTCTGCATTTCTGCAAAGAACAACTTTCTTTGGGAACTTTTTTTCTTTCTTTTTTTCCAGCCAACTGTGCTCATTACCAAAATTTCCACTTTTGCTGATGAGGATTTGATCTATTTATCCCCACCCCCCCTGTTGAGACATGGACAGTCTCAATTTGCCAACGGGAACATGTTTGTGTGGAAAACACGATCCATCTTTGACATTGCACAGATTATCAATTTGTATAGAACCATTTGTCAATCACTGTTCTTGAATTTGGAGGCCAAATTTTGGCATGTCTCTCAACACCTGCATGGGCAACAATTCATGTGGTATTTGGGCCGAAAATTTAGCACATTGAGCACAGCTTCTTCTGCTGCTGCAATTTCACTGCTGGCGCCCAAGCAAATCATATCTACAAATTTTGTGTGGGCTACACATTTGCATGTCGCCAGATTCTTTGGGCAGAGGACAACCTTCAATAATTCTTTGCACAAGTTGAATTGCCAGCGGGCACTGCCGCTAATGTGGCTACCCTCCCGGATCGAGTAGTGTTTGCAGGAAGCATTTTGTCAATCTGTGGGAATGGTCTTCATACTTGCCTTTTGTTATCCATGTGCAGTGCAACGTTGTTTGTTACTCGCTCTGGACGTAGAGCTGTGTTGATACAAACCAGTTTCATTTTTGGCCACCCCGGTGGTTATTGTGCATCCAGGAGTTCCCCCTGGAAAATCCCCTCTCTTAATTCTGAAAGACGCTCGTTAGCGCGAAAATCCTTTGCAATCTGATTTCTGATTCCGCTTGAATTTCTGATTGATTTTTCCGTTCTCAACTTACTATGCATCGATTCCAGCACATACCACTACAATTGTTCATTCCTTTCTACACCGTGCCGTAAGGCTCCGGTGAATCCGTCAATTTAATTCACATACCACAACAAATCAAAAGTACACCACCCCTTGTTTCTTGCAGCTTCTTCGCGTGATTTTTTTTTTCAATACTTACCACCTGACGTTTTTTTTTTAATTTCGTCTCTTCTCTAATTTACTCAGCAATCCGTCAAACTCTGTTTTTCTACAATTTATCTTTTCCCTAAGAATCTGCTTCAGCTCACCAATTCCTCCCCCCTTTTCTACGTTTTAACCTAAAAACTTGGGTGGGGGCAGAGGTGTCGTCGAGGGCATACACTGGTATATGGCGTATACCCACTTATTTTTCCGTCTGCATTTCGTATACCGACAGTCAAATGTGGTGCGTTACTATGAATACATTGAAGGAACTACCACCCCTAGCTCATCTACTCTGCTCTGTTTATTTGCCATCTTGGGGTGCGTTCAGGTTCGAGAATAGCGCACGACGTCTTATGGCTCTAGGCTTTTTGGAAAGCATTGTCTAACTGAATGAGCAGGGGCAAAAACTTGCCAACGTTTCTGTGTTGCTACACTTGAACGCACCCCATGGCAAGATGTGATAGAAGTGAGAATGATTTGTGATATATTTTATGTTAAATATGAACAAGAATGCATTGTCAACTTCAGATTTAAAGTATTTTATTTAAATACATGTTCAAAAAATAACCAAAACACCATGTTTTTCTCATAATAAATAAATTTCACATTCATTTGTGTGACCAGTAGTAACTAAAAACTGCTCCTAATTAAGTCATGATAATTTCATAATAGTGAGCGAGTAGAAATGACAGATTTTTGGGTAAATAGAGTAGTCTTACATGTCACTGGTACTAAAACCGTCCTTTTTTCTGTACTACTTTCTGTGAATTATTGTGAGTATACCCACTTCTCAAGGGACCACTACATCACTGAAGAGATTACACATACACACACACACACACACACACACACACACACACACACGCGCGCGCGCGCGCGATCCTGAGACACAGGACAAACAAAGGCAGGCACCGCCCCCACTCCATACCCCCTCTCTCTCACCCCTCCTGCGTGCAAGTCTCAGCCTGCGGTAGTTATCAGACTCATTTGTCCGTCTTATAAGAATACAAAGAGATGAATTAAAAAAAATACTGTTTGTTTTGTCGCTTTTGACGATTCCACAGCTGCAGCTGCTTTTTTCTGCTAATTAAATTTCATATTTAATTTTAGCTTCTTGATTTCAAAATAAAAAATCAGAAGCTCCCCACAATAACTATGTGTCCTCTGTGTCAATTACGACTCTAGTCCCTCCTTGAACTTTGAAGTTTTTTTTGTAAAGGTCACAAGTATCTTCAGGATTGTCAAACAGTTCGACAAAAGCGTTTCTGGCCAGGGAACCTTTATTAATATTTTTAATTAATCTTTTGCATGCTTATCTCTATCTATTTTATTGTATCTATTGTATCACACATACTTGACAACTCATCTGGTAGTAGTCTTTCTCAAGAATCAGTAGTGTTTTGTCTTCAAAATTAGGCGGGAAAAAATCCCCCCCCCCCTTCTTCTCTTCTCCAGACACTGCGTCTGCCAACCAGGTTTCTATCAGCACCAACTGTTAGATTGAATCTGCTTTTTCTTCTGCTTAAATCTTGTTCTTCTTCCGGTTCAGTTCTTCATTTGGGTCGTCAAAATATTCAATCAGCAGGAAGTAAGTTGATATACAAAAAAGAATATTTATTATTCAGCCAGAGCGCCGAGCAAGAGACAGACAAAGGGACCAGTGAAGAAGGGGACTGTTACCCCAACAGATGTTATTTATACCTTAGCGGGAATGACCTCGTTTCAAAGGCAGCCAAACGGCTGTGACTTCAGGCGTGGAACATTAGACTGAAACATGATATGAGTGTGTAGATGACAAATACATGAAGTTATAAGGTAAACTCTCTCTCTCTCTCTCTCTCTCTCTCTCTCTCTCTCTCTCTCTCTCTCTCTCTCTCTCTCTCTCTCTCTCTCTCTCTATATATATATATATATATATATATATATATATATATATATATATATATACCCTCGCGTACGCACTCACGTGTCGTATTGGCGTTCGAACACCGATTGATGTTCGAACGCCGAAGCAAGAATATCTCGAATATTTTGTTCGAACACCGATTTGTTCGAACTGTGAGGCGTTCGAGAACCGAGGTACCACAGTACTTGTTAGGATTAGGGTTACTTGTTAGACTTACTTTTTCGGGATACTATTTAGGGATTTTTGTTGGGGTTATTTGTTAGGGTTATTTGTTTGGGTTACTTGTTAGGGATACTTGTTAGGGTTACTTGTTAGATTTGCTTATTTGGGACCCTTGTTAGGGTTACGTGTTAGGGATACTTGTTAGAGTTACTTGTTATGGTTACTTGTTATGGTTACTTGTAGGGTTATTTGTTATGATTAGGGTTACTTGTGCTGGAGGAGAGCGGCCTTCTCTCCTCCGCATGTTCGTTAATATCGGATGATGAGTATTTTGTTAATCCAAATAAAAACTGGAGTCGATGAACAGTACCTTCGAAGGGTTTATTTGCAGAATATTCCGGATACACGTGATTTACAGACAATGGTTGCATGATCACGAGTGTGTTCACATCATGGACACACAACATATTTATTATATCAGAAGGGCGGTATCAAGACTTTGGCGCGACACCGAGGCGGCATTCTTCCAAAACAATTCCTAGCTTTTATCAGTCTGTCTCCACAAAGTCTCCAGTATGCAGTGCATCAAGGTTAACAGATGGCTCCCAGAATGAACTTGGTTCACTCTGCGTATCAGAAGGTTATACAAGCTATGTAAATATGACGGAAGACACACATCATGACATTATTGAAGATGCACATCATATAATTGCATTGTTGAAGACGCAAATCATGACCTTATATCATTGAGAAAAGCAAAATACCATGGCAGAGGCTTAACTAAACAAATTATTATTATTATTATTAACATTATTATTATTATATTAGCATATTTGACAATAAAGCTGACTTTGACTTTTTTGACTTTGATAATTTTAAATAATCCTTCACTTGTTAGGGTTGCTTGTTAGGGACACTTGTTAGGGTTACTTGTTAGAGTTACGTGTTCGGGATTCTTGTTGTGGTTATTTGTTTGGATTAAGTGTTAGGATTGCTTGTTAGGGTTACTTGTTAGGGATACTTGTTTGGGAAACTTGTTAGGGTTGACTGAAACATGATATGATTGTGTACACTACAAATACATGAAGGTACAAGGTAAATACACTACATACACACACACACACACACACACACACACACACACACACACATATATATATATATATATATACAGAGAGAGAGAGAGAGAGAGAGAGAGAGAGAGAGAGAGAGAGAGAGAGAGAGAGAGAGAGAGAGAGAGAGAGAGAGAAAGAGAGAGATGAATGAGTTTATAATAAACATTGAATGTTTTAGAATGTGCTTTGTATGCAATTGTATGCATTGTGTGCGGTGCATGTTTTTTTCACCTTGGCGGACTTTTACTATTGGTCTTCTTTTGATACTTTGTATTTTTTCTGTTCAGATGATTTTGATGTTTTACATTTTGTTCCTGCTAACTTTATTTTAATACAATTTTTCAAACACAACCTCCTTTCCCTCCTGCCTGATTTTTGGGATCCGCAACCGCCATCACCCCCTTGCAAACCGTGACACCATGTACAGATCAGCCACTATGGGTGAAACTGGTGAGCCCATAGAACAACCATGAATTTGTTTAGATGTTTTTCCCTAAATTGAAAATACGTAGTGTTAAGGAAAATTTCCAATAAGTGGCAGATGTGGTCCGATTTAGGTTTGGTTCTTTCATGCAGATAAGCGTCCGCCAGCAGTCTCGTCCTAACCACTGAGACTGCTGCTGGGGTTGGGACAGATGTAAAGAGAAAAATCCATATGCAGGGTATATATGGATTGGATTTGGATATGCCTTTATTAGTCTCACAGTGGAGAAATTTACATTTCACAGCAGCAAAGTGATGAAAGGAATGAAAGTAGAAAAACAAAATACCTGAGCTGCTGGAAAGGCAGCCACTCTCGCGGCGCCGTCTCGAAGTCAAAAGAACAAAAAAAAAACTAAATAACAAATAATATGACAACATAGAGACAATATGACAAAACAAAGACACAGAGAGACATTCATTCTTCAGGACTTGCTGTACCCTCTTTGTGATGACATGAAGCAGTTCTAGATGAAAGAAGAGAGGATCAAAGCGTCTTTCCACCAGTGGATCAGGGTCATCATGGTGGAATGTGCACGTCGACTACAAGCTAAATGTTGAAAGCAAACATGCAGCTGTAGCATCCATTGACGAAAAGAGATTATCTCACATCCCCTGTTCCACATAAATCTGCTTCAATTCCAAGCCGCAACAGTACCACATACGCATCGGCGCTCTGCGCTGACGCTCCTTTCTTCTTATCGCGGGTTCCTCAAGCCATGCATCCATCCAGCCGCAGACTTTCCAACAGCACTGACCTTTCCGCTAAACAAAGCGGGGCTGTGAAGATGCTGCCCATTACAGGCGCAAAAAAAGCACAATGGCCCCTTTGGTGTCCAGCGATGGCAGTCGAATGGCTCCGACATTCCTCCCATTCAAAAACAGTACTGGCATATTCATGCTGCCGAAAAGGCGCAACCGCTCAGCACAGTCTCCTCCTTGATGAATGTCGTGGTCAAAACTGCTGAAAAACAATCTGTATCCATTCCACATGATGCACAACAACACAAAGTGACAAAAGAAAACACAAAACAAGACAAAAACAACCAAAAAAAGCAAGGCTCATGAGAGCACTTGCTGAGGCTGCCTACTCGGGCGCCATCTTGGACTTCTTTATGCACCTAAAAGATAGCAACCACTCATTTGACGACAATGCGGTTAAAACCTTAGCAAAAGAAAATAGATGGTTTGAAAGGGGAGTCAAAGAAGCTATTTTCATGAAACAACAAAATCCTTCCCTTAACCGTAATGGTGGGATGAGGTTCAATTTGGATCGTTCGTACAATAGACTGCTTAGGCAACATAATTATGCTGAAGAGGTGAAACCAGGGCAAATTGTGAAGGATTCAATTTCTTGTTCTTTAATTATGATGAAAGTGTCCTCCGCCTATCTAAACCAGTGCCTAGGTTTTGTCCCCGGGAAGCATGTGAGGGCCTGTTTATCCATCTCTTCCATGTACAGATTAGCCACTATGGGTGAAACTGGTGAGCCCATAACACAACCATGAATTTGTTTGTAAAATGTTTTCCCTAAATTGAAAATATGTAGTGTTAAGGCAAATTTCCAATAATTGGAAGATGTGGTCCGGTTTAAGTTTGGTTCTTTCATGCAAAGAAGCGTCCGCCAGCAGTCTCGTCCTAACCACTGAGACTGCTGCTGGATTTGGGACAGATGTAAAGAGAGAAGTCCATATGCAGGGTACATATGCACCTAAAAGCTAGCAACCACTCATTTGACGTCCATGAGGTTAAAATCTTAGCGAAAGAAAATAGATGGTTTGAAAGGGGAGTAAAAGAAGTTATTATATATATATATATCATCTCATCTCATTTCATTTTCCGTACCGCTTATTCCTCATTAGGGTCGCGGGGGTTGCTGGAGCCTATCTCAGCTGACTTCGGGCACGAGGCGGGGACACCCTGAATTGGTTGCCAGCCAATCGCAGGGCACACAAAGACATACAACAGTCACTCTCACACTCACACCAAGGGACAATTTGGAGTGGTCAATCTGTCTGCCATGCATGTTTTTGCCGTGTGGGAGGAAACCGGAGGACCCGGAGAACACCCACGCGGGTCCGGGGAGAACATGCAAACTCCACACAGGGAGGCCGGACCAGGACGCGAACCGGCGACCTCTGCACTGTGAAGCCGGTGTGCTAACCATATATATATATATATATATATATATATATATATATATATATATATATATATATATATATATATATATATATATATACAGTAACGTCTCGTTATATCGATAGTACCGCTTATTACGATACTATTTCTATGAACGCAAGGAGAAAATTACATGCGCGCAGGGTCGGAGATATCGATAGTCCCGGTTATATCTATATTTTTTCGGACTCCCAAGAATATCGATTTAACGAGACTTTATGGTATATATATATATATATATATATATATATATATATATATATATATATATATATATATATATATATATCTTCTTTTCCTTTCGGCTTTTCCCTTCAGGGGTCGCCGCAGCGAATCAATGTCCTCCATCTATCCCGGTTTTGTGGATCCTCTTCTCTCACACCAGCTACCTTCATGTCCTTTTTGACCACAAAAAAGAAGCTATTTTCATCAAACAGCAAAATCCTTCCCTTAACCGTAATGGTGGGGTGAGGTTCTATTTGGATCGTTCGTACAATAGACTGTTTATGCAACATAATTATGCTGATGAGGTGATACCAGGGCAAATTGGCCAGTTGTCAGTAAGGACAATAGAAGCAATCAATAGAGCCGCAGGGATTAGTCCTCTGCTCCCCCAACCTGAGAGGAGGGACCAATCATAGCAGAGTCCGGCACCGCCACGTCTGGACACTAGGGATATATATATATAGTGCCGAAACTACCAGTAAGACTTTAATTTTCTGACGAAGCTTTAAGAATAAGAAGCGAAACGTCCGACACCTTCAAAGAAGTACAGACGACGGCTGAAGAAACTTTTTCATCGATGGATCATTCCTGTACGACTGAGAACTTAGCACAGATGTATCACTTTTAAAACCCTATTTTCCCTGTAAAAGTAACCATCAAGTCCCAAATTTGAAGCCTTATGCTAAACATAGCACTAAATCTGGCATTTTAAATCACTATGGAATTGTTCACAATTTTTGGACTTTTATACATGTCGTGATAATTAACTCCTCAGTGAGAATTCTTCCAATTTTTGAGATTGGATGTTAAATGTATAGCTGTTACTTTTTTTGCATCACAAGCTTGCCATTGCACTACTTGCAAAGAACAATGCTGTTGAGTTTTTGGGGGTAAGTATGGATCTGGAAAAAGCAAGCTCTGATTAATCAATACATAAATCGATCACCAAAATAATAGCTACTTTCATCCTTGTTGAGGCTTTATCTATTATTTTTATTTATCTTGTGTGCTAGACTCTTTTTTATATTTTTAACGTGTGATTTATTTTTTTTCACAGGATCACCCTCCAGTTCCATGGTTTGCAGCCTCACCAGGTTGGAAAGAAAGGAACAGTGATGAGCTTCCTATAAAGCAGTCTGTAATTTTGTGACAGAAATAAAAACTAAAGTTTCAACCAGTTGATGAGTTTTATTGAACTTGGTTTTCTTGAGGTATTTTTTGTTGAATTAAATAGCCATATAAAAACTGGGGACTGCTGCCCTAGGTAAAATGATCTGTTCATTTGCTGTGTTCACAGTGTCGTGGACCTAAAAAAGCAGGCAGGAGAGAGGAGTATGGTATACTAAAGCAGTGTTTTTCAACCAGTGTGCCGCGGCACACCACTGTGCCGAGAGATATTGTCAGGTGTGCCACGGGAAATTATCCGATTTGTGTGCCTGTGCAGTCTAGCGCCTGGAAGAGTAATCATGTAGTACTCTTCCATACCAGCAGGTAGCAACAGCAGATAGTTGTGCATCACTAATTCGCTTTGAGACAAGCGAATTAGTAATGCATGGATAGCGCGGCAAGTGCAGATTGTGGCTAGCGGGACGACGGTGAAAGTGATGGAGAGGTTTTTGAAGAGGAAAAATGCTGACTCAGAAGTGGACCCTGGACAAAACCCGGACCCAAATTAGGGCCCTCGTATGGATGGAGGTAAAAAAAGCAGACAGTGACGTCGAGCAAAGTTTCTGGCGCGAGGCAATACAACGACAGCTATGTTTCATTTGGATTTACTTTGACCGGAGATGCAGCGGCACCAACTCCATTGTGCTTGGTCTGTGGTGAAAAGCTCTCCAACAGCGCTATGGTCCCAAGTAAGCTTAAACGCCATCTCCAAACGAAACAGCCCTCAGTCCAAAATAAAAATGTGGAATACTTTGTTCGCCTGCGTGAACAAACGGGGAAACAGGTAATTTTCCTGGCAGATATTTTTCATCATCTCAATGAACTGAACACACGAATGCAAGGTCAAAATGAAAATCTGCTTACAAGTTCAGATAAAATAAATTGTTTTCGTTCAAAGGTGCACCTCTGGCAGCAACATGTGGAAAGGGGAAATCTTGAAATGTTCCCACTCACCAATAAATGGCAAGATGTCAATACTACTGCACTGTGTGAGTTAATAGTGAAACATCTGAAAACTCTTGAGGAGAAGGTGACATTTTATTTCTCTTCAGCCTCCACGGAGCACCCTGGCTGGGTTAGGGACCCATTCAGCTCAGCATCAGCTGTTGGAATAAACATGTCTTTACAGGAGCAGGAGGAACTAACTGAACTGAGACAAGATCGTGGCCTCAAGCTAACCTTTGCTGATCTACCTTTGCACAGTTTTTAGTTGGCAGCTGCCAAGGAGTTCTCCATGCTGGCTAACAAAGCTATTTTGGCATTGCTCCCATTTTCCACAACATATCTGTGTGAGGTGAGCTTTTCAAGCCTGACTGCAGTAAAAACAAAAGACAGAGAAAGACTGAGAGCTGTGGAGGAAGAGCTTCGTGTATGTCTTTCATCCATCCCGGCCAGGATATCAGCTCTCTGTTCGTCCAAACAGGCCCAGGTTTCACACTGACTAAATATAAATATGAAAGATTATAAAATACTTTTTTCTTTGCGTTTTGTTAAATCCTGTTATAATATAACATCATTCTTCAACGTTTAAAAAAAGCTTATATTACCAATAAAACATATTGTTATATATGTTTTTATTTAATTGTTATTAACAATATGTTATGACCTGTCATATTGTGTTGCACATTATGTGTTTTGTGTATGCTGTGGCTGGTATTGTGTTAATTATTAATAATATAATTAAAAAAATGTGAAAAAAAGCATACATTAACAGTTAATACTTTTTTCCCCACATTTTCAGCTGGGGGTGTGCCCCGAGATAATTTCAACGGAAGAAATGTGCCTTGGCTTGAAAAAGGTTGAAAAACACTGTACTAAAGGGTGTATTAAAGACAGTGCCAACTAAATCTTAAACAGTCATCAGGACAAAGGGAGTCCAAAGAAGCAAACAAAAACCATGACACAACAATGACTGAAAAACAAAAAAATGAACCAACAAACCTGACAGCATCAAACAAGTCCAAGTTGGCGTCCAAGTAGGCGGCCGTTGGAAAGGGCTCTCATGAGCCTTGCTTTTTTGTCGGTGCCATTTAATAATAATAATAATAATAATAATAATAATAATAATAATAATAATACATTTCATTTGACTGCCATTGTTGGACAGCTCCGGGGCACTTGTGTTTTATTGTGCCTGTAATGAATGGTCTGCGGTGTTAGGTTAGAATATTACAAGCGAATATTTTACGGTTATCTTTATAATTGTAAATATTATGAACGGAATTAAATACTTACCTTATTGCGCAATGTTATAACCCAACAATTGGCATGTTCGTTGTGCGAGAGATCACCAAAGAATCCGACAAGTGACTCACATATGATTTATTCGTAACAATTTGATCGAATGCAGAATTCTGGGTCTCAGCTCTTTGACACAGAAAATATTTGTGTGCCCTCAAAATCAGGTGAGACAGGCAGACAAAGACAGAGTCCCTTTTTTTGTAGGGTACTACATGCATATTCAAATTTGGCTCAAACAAAGAAATCAGCAGATGATTGGATCCCTCTCCTCTGATGTCATCATCCTTCTGGTGGGATGTTGCGGAGACGTCTGAAGTTGCCTCTTCCAAGTCAGCGTTGGTTTATGTTGTAACCTTTCACTTCCTCCCTGCAGCATTGGTCAGGTCGTCACTTTTCATCTCCTTTGGGCGATGAGAATCAGCTGACTCCTTAACCCCTTTGTGCCTGCAAAAATACAAATCCGACACACATTGCACATCTGCTCCATCATCCATCCACTGGAAACAAAGCACCATTGATACTGATTAACTCACTATTTTAATGTTCATCCGACAATGTTTAACAATGGCTATCCATCCATCCATTTTGCGTACCGCTTATTCCTGATTCGGGTCGCGGGGGGTGCTGGAGCCTATCTCAGCTGTCTTCGGGCACGAGGCGGGGGACACCCTGAATTGGTTGCCAGCCAATCGCAGGGCACACAAAGACGTACAACAGTCACTCTCACACTCACACCTCGGTACAATTTGGAGTGGTCA
>NC_142752.1:14582741-14646129 GCF_051943395.1 Hippocampus bargibanti
TTCAGTGTTTTGCATTTCATCTACTTCCAAACTGGCGTTTACAAACACTTGAAACCTGTAGTCAATTGTTTCAATTCGTAGCATGTTTTTAGCTACTCCAATTTGTGGAAAAAGAGCTAACATTACCTTACTTCCTGTGCTACGGTGTTTGAATTGTTCTGGAACATTAGTTCCCCAGATCGAATCATGGGGCTTAAACGACACTCTTCTTTTCACATGATGGTGTGCTGGACGACTGGTAACGATGAAAGTATTGTCAGTCACAGTAACAGGTGCGCACATACCGTAGGCTCTCGGGGGAATAAAAGAATACACTTTCCAACCACATAACCACCAAAGATGTGAAGATACAGGTAAAATGGTGACATTGGTGTTTAACGGTAGCACGTATAAACATCTATTCTCATCTATAAAACCTAAATTTTGACCTGTACCGTACATTGCAACGCATACTGGTAATCTCAATCCGCTCTCGGTCATAACCTGATTTTCAGTTTCCAATATGGTGTCTAAACTTGGAACAATCTCTCCTCTCGAAGCATTGCGAAGAACTGGAAAATGTTGATCAGGTTTATGCGAAGATATTAACATATACGCAGCTCGAGCCATTTTATCTCCAAATACCTTTGAATGCACTCTTTGTTGCGTTACAGAATGTGGCATAAAAGAACAAACAAAGCAATTAATTTTCCTATTTTGTTTAGCAATTAATGTAGCATAACGATACCACGTGTTTGATAACAATGGATTCCAGTCATGTTTTCCTCCTGCAAATGGTTGATATAATGCGTCCATGACACCTGAATTTTGGGCTTTTTTGTCAGGTGTTTCCATCCAGGCTGTCAGTTTGATGTGTGGTTTGCGCTGGAAAGGCGATGTTACGACTGGTGATGTCACAGATGACATCATGCATATAGTTACGGGAAAACCAATGTGATGTTCACGAAAATCAGGACAGAGTCTCAAGTCCATGCATCCTGCAATCTTGTGGGTTACGATAACGAGTTGGATATCTGTCATTGTGCCAGTTCCAGTTCCTAACCAGTTCCCTCGAGTTATCTTTCTGACAATTCGTTTTGCTTCTTGGGCACAGCTATTTTGAACCCATTTTGTTTTGGGCTCAGAATGGACCACAACGGAGTCCCAACCAGTGGTCCAAGTCTTCCCTGACTTGATACGAGCGTACCAAGAACCATGAAGGTAATCACTTCCATTTTGTCGTGCTTCGTTCATGAGGATGTTAAGGGGAAATGAGATGATTCCTGCATCTTGTAGTGGCAAGCAGGCTACAGGATGTGCCATGCTAGGGCACTTTTCTGCCATCGTTGGTTGCAATGGTGGAGTTTGGCAGGCTGATGGAATGGGAGGCTTTACGTGCGTCATCTGGATTGCCTCCACTAATTCGTACAGCAAGATGATGTGGACCAAACCCATGGCTATTGAGTAGTTTAGCTCCGTCTCTCTTCCACCTGCTCGGGATCTGGTTGGTGAACGATTTTGCAGTGGCTTTGATGCACCCAGTGTGTTGCTTTGTGTAAGCGGGTTCGGTAAATGATACAACTTCTGGATAGAGTTGAGGTTCTTTATTAGGACGGCTGTGTTGGTTGGAGGGAGAAGGCAATTGACATGTGTCGCTCTCGTAGGCTCTCATCAGACTGACTTGCAGCAGCGCGCATGCTCCTTTGATCTAAAGCCAGGCATCACTAGTAGAACATGCAAATACGATTTGCTCATATCATTACATCTCCCTTTCTTAATTGAATTCTTTACTTTTAACCAATGTAATTAATTTAATTATGTCAGTAATTAGCAACCTTAAACTTGAATAAAGTATTTCTAAATTTTGCAACAATAAATGAAACATCCACATGAAACATTCACATCATTTTTTTTTTCACCATGATCACTTAGAAAAACATGTTAAATGGTTTCAATCAGTCTCTCAGGTGGTTTCACTTTCCTTGAGGATTTTCGGATAGCATGTCCTGGATTTAGAGGTGTTACAACAGTCTCTGTTACAGTCTCTGTTCGTTGACTTGCTATGGTTGGTTCTTTGAGAAGATCTCGGCGGTTTCTTCTTAAAACAGCACCTTCCTCTGTCTGAATGTTGTATGACCTTGGTTGGACCTGACGCAGAACAGTTCCTTTCTGTGACCATGTGTCTGTTTTGTCTTTGTACCGTACTTGGTCACCGGTGTGTAGTTCAGGTAGGTTCCGTGTTCCTCTGTCATGGTAGAACTTTTGTTTTTATTTCTGTTGTTCTTTCATCTTCCTCACTTTCTCCCCTTCCTTTGTCTTCAGCAGGTTTTCCGGGATGGGTAAGTTGGATCTCAGCACGCGTCCCATGAGTAGCTGGGCCGGGGACATACCACACTCGAGCGGCGTTGTGCGATACACCAGCAAGCTCTGGTAGAAATCCGTTCCACTGTCTGTTGCCTTGTACATCAGTCTTTTCACAGTCTTGACAGAACTTTCCACCAATCCATTGGATTGTGGAAAATGTGGACTTGAGGTTATGTGTTTAAAGTCCCACTCCTTTGCAAATTTTCTGAACTTCTCATTGGCGAATTGTGGACCGTTATCAGAAAACACTTGGTTTGCAATCCCGTTTCTAGCAAATATGGCCTTCATGCATGTTATCACTGCTTCTGCTGTTGTAGCTTGCAGTCTGCAAACTTCTGGATACAGGGAGTAGTAGTCTGTGACCAAAAGATAATCTTTACCTTGACACGAAAACAGGTCAGCACCCACCTTCTGGTATGGTCTTTCTGGTGCTTGGTGTGGGTGTAGTGGCTCTGCCGGTTGATTTGCTTGATATTTGAGGCAAATTGTACATCTCGACACTTGATCTGTGATGTCTTGATTCATTCTAGGCCAGAACATCAGCTGTCGTGCTCTTTTCTTGCACTTTTCAATTCCAAGATGTCCTTCATGGATCTTTTTGAGCATTTCACTTCTCAAAGTCTTTGGAATGACAATCTTACTGCCTTTGTATATGATGTCATCCACTACAGATAACTCCATCCTGTAGTTCCAATATTCTGCTGCGTCTGGTAAACAATTTTGTTTCACTTCGGGCCATCCATTTTTGATGATTTGTTTCAATTGTTTCAGTGTCTCATCCTTGTTTGTTTCCATCCGTATTATCTCCATCTTTGCATCTGCAACTGGCAATGCACTGGTGATCATGTGTACGTAAGCTTCGACTTCTTCATCCAGTTTAGACTTCGAGTGCTCCTTCGGGTCAACAGCTCTGGATAGAGTGTCAGCTGTATACATCAGTTTTCCAGGGGTGTATGCGACCTTCAGTGAGTAACGTTGTAGCCTGATCATCATTCGCTGTATACGGAGTGGACAGTCATTTAGTGGCTTTTGAAACAATACTATTAAGGGCTTGTGATCAGTCTCCACGCTGATTTCTTGTCGTGACACAAATTGATGAAATCTCTCACAGGCATACGTAATGCTGAGCAGTTCTTTTTCAATTTGTGCATAACGTGTTTCCGGATCCGTCATCGAACGCGATGCATATGCTACGGGTTGCCAGCCTTCATGTTTTTGTAGAAGTACTGCACCAAGCCCACTCTGTGATGCATCCGATGATATTTTGATTGGTTTTTCTGGATCATAGAATTTCAGTACTGGTTCCTCTGTGAGCAGCTTCCTCAGTTCATTCCATGCCTTTTCATGCTCATGATTCCATTGCCATTCTATCTTCTTCTCAGTTAGTTGTCTCAGTGGGGCCATCTTTTCTGACAGGTTGGGTATAAATTTTCCCATGAAAGTGATCATCCCATTAAACCGTTGCACATCTTTTTTGCATTGTGGCCATGGCATGTTTTCTTTAGCAGACACTTTTCGTGGGTCTGGTCTGATACCTTCACTGCTTAGGATATCTCCCAGAAATGTCAATTCTGTTGCACCTAGCTGACATTTCTCTTTATTCAGCTTCAGGTTTGCTTTTCTTGTTGCTTCTAGCACAGCTTTCAGTCTCTCGTCATGTTGAACTCTGGTGGCACCCCAAATGATGATGTCATCCATCGAGGTATCAACTCCTTCCAAGTGCTCATATATCATGTTGATTGTTTTGTGATAAACTTCAGGAGCTGAAGCAATTCCAAAAGGTAGTCTTAGGAATCTGTATCTTCCAAACGGAGTGTTGAAAGTACATAGTTTGGAACATGGCTCATCCAGCTTCATTTGCCAAAATCCTGAAGAAGCATCTAGCTTGCTGAAATACTTTGCCTTTGAAAACTGTGCCATAATCTCTTCATGAGTAGGTAGCTTGAAGTGTTCTCTCTTGATGGCTCTGTTTAGATCTCTGGGATCCAGGCATATTCTGAGTTTTCCATTCTTTTTGTCCACGACAAAAAGGGAACTGACCCAGTCAGTCGGCTCATCAATTTTCTTTATTACATACCTGCTCTCCATGTTGTCCAATTCTGATTTTAGCTGCTTTTGCAGAGCAAATGGGACTTCCTGCATGGATGTATCACTGGTGGCACTCTCTTGTCCACTCTGATTGTGTGTTCTCCTGGTAGGCAGCCTAACCCTTGAAACAAGTCTTTGTACTGCTCCATCAGTTGATCATATACTGTCTCTTTTTGTCTATCCACGACAAAAACTCTCTTCACTAGGTGTAGTCTCTCACATGCCGACAATCCTAGTTGACCCTGCACATCCCTTGGAACTATGATGAAAGATAGCTTATGTAATTGGCCTTTATGTGTCATATTCACAATGCATTTTCCTTTCATTGGTATGACTGAACCCGCATAAGCTGTTACTTTCATATTTGCTTTATGTATTTTTGGTCTCGGCCTGATCTTCATGAAATCAGTCTCTGAAATGACATTCACATTGGCTCCAGTATCCAATTTGAATTTTAGATGAATGTTGTTCACTTTCAGCGTAGTGATCCAATCTCTTTCTTCTCTTTCATCTTTTACAGCATTCACATAAAGTTCCTCCACTTCATAATGATCATCTACTGCATCTACCTTGCCTTTCATGTCTTGGTTCCTGCAGCAACGAGCATAGTGATTTGCTTTGTCACAGTTTTTACATATTTTCCCATATGCTGGACATTGCTTTGGGGGATGTTGCGTACCACAACGAGTACAAGATTTTTGTTTGAGTATCCTATTTTTGTTGGGTTTTCTCACTCTTGCTTTGATCTCAGCAGTCTTGTTTTTGTTGAATCTGTGTGCATTTCTTTCCACTGCATCCACGTTGCAGCTAGAATCATTTAGCAACTCTTTAGCCTGTGATTTAACAGTCTCAGCGGCTCTACACAGTGCTAAGGCTTTTTCCAGGTCCAGATCTGATTCTCAAAGTAGCCTTTCTCTCAGTTTATTATCTGTAATGCCACACACTATTCTGTCTTTGATCAGTGATTCTGTTAATCCACCGAACTCACATGTCTTTGATCTGTTTCTCAGCTCATTTGCATATTGGCCAATAGTTTCTCCAACTGTCTGTACACATGTGAAGAATCTGTGCCTTTCAAACGTCACATTGCGTTTCGGAATGCAGTAAGCTTCAAAATTTTCCATTATTTTTGACAGCTTCATTTTGTCATCCTCAGTATCAAATGTGAAGTTATTGTAGACCTCTAGAGCTTCCTCTCCCACAACGTGCAAAAACATGGATGCTTTCATCTTTGAATGGCTTTCATCAGCTCCAATTGCAGACAAATACAGTTCAAAACGTTGCTTAAATCTCTTCCAATTTTCAGCCACGTTACCTGTTAGCTGCAGAGCTGTGGGTGGACGTAAAGCTTCCATTTCTGCCGTTTTCTGCCGTGGGTTGTGCTCAATGTCTTTCCTCCGTGGAATCTTTCCTTCCAAGTCCTTTTATCGTCCTCTTGTCTTCCAGACCAATTCTGACACCATGTGTTGCTTTGTGTAAGCGGGTTCGGTAAATGATACAACTTCTGGATAGAGTTGAGGTTCTTTATTAGGACGGCTGTGTTGGTTGGAGGGAGAAGGCAATTGACATGTGTCGCTCTCGTAGGCTCTCATCAGACTGACTTGCAGCAGCGCGCATGCTCCTTTGATCTAAAGCCAGGCATCACTAGTAGAACATGCAAATACGATTTGCTCATATCATTACACCCAGGTGGACCTCTCGGCGATCTTGATGGCAGTTGGCGTGGTTATCAGCACGGTGAATGGCCCCTCCCACTTTGGCGCCGACCAGGACTTCCTCTTAATTGATTTGATCAGCACGTGGTCTCCGGGCCGAAGCAGTTTTGCTCCTGTGGAGACAACAGGGCAGACTGCGGCAGTACACAGGCTGACTGAACCTCTTTTGTTGTAAACATTTCACACAACCATTTTGCCAACAAAGCGCCTGGATCTGATTCATTTTCTTGCCAGGGCACACCTTCCCATAATGGGAGGATGAAAGGTCTGCCATGCAAGATCTCAAAAGGCGTTAAGCCGTTATTAGTGGGTGTTATTCTCATATATAATTTAACCAAAAACAGACATTCAGGCCATGGTTTGCCTGTTGCCTCCATGGTTTTCCTGAGTCGATTTTTTATTGTGCCATTCATTCTTTCAACCAATCCTGCACTCTGTGGATGATATGCACAGTGGTTTTTTAATTTAATACCTAGATGTTCAGAGATTTTGGTGATTACGTCATTAACAAAATGTGGTCCATTATCACTCAAAATTATTCTTGGTATGCCATGTTCTGGAATAATATGTTTGCATAATGCTTTTGCAACGGATAATGCATCGGATTTCTTTGAAGGCACAATTTCCACCCATTTGGTGAATGAATCAATTAACACCAGACAGTATTTATAAGAATTACTTGTGCTTAGTTCAATGAAATCCATGTGGACCACTTCAAAGGGGTGTGACCCTTGTGGAAATGTTCCTCTTTTTGGTCGCATGTTACCTTGTGGATTGTGTTTACAGCAAATCAAACAACTCCGACAAAAGTTTTTTGCATACGAATTGAAACCTCTGCTTAAATGGAATACTTTCCGTGCTATAAACACCATGCCCGCTGTTGATATATGTGAACTACCATGGCTCAATCGAGCCACCATGGGGAACATGTTTCTCGGTAAACATGGTTTGTTGTCTATTTTATACAACTCATCAACGAGCTTAGCACCATCGGCAAGCCACAAATCTTTTTCGAATTTTGTAGCTAACGCTTGCATGTCCTTTAAAACTTGTGTAGGCACTAATTCACGCATTTCTTGATTGACCAAATTGAAAGTAGTCTGAGCGGCGTTCTTGGCTGCTGTGTCCGCTCTCGCATTGCCTGAGGTAATTCTGTCTTTAGCTCTCGTGTGCGCTGCACATTTGCATACAGCTACACTTTTTGGAAGGAGGATAGCTTTCAATAAGCCTGTCAATAAATCTGCATGTTCGACAGATTTTCCGTTCGATGTAGTCATTCCTCTGCGGTTCCACTGAGCTGCAAAGCAGTGAAGTGTGGAAAACGCATATTGACTGTCCGTAAAAATCGTCACAGTTCTCCCTTCCGCCCATTGACACGCTTCAGTCAATGCAACGATTTCTGCTGCTGTGCTGAATACGTGTTTGGTAATGAGCCATCAGCAACAATTTCAACATCGGTCACAACAGCATAGCCTACCCTGTTAGCCCCTGCGTCTGACCTAGACGCAGAGCCATCAACGTACAGGTAGATGCTGTCAGGTAAAGGTATGTCTTTTAAGTCTGGTCGTGGTTTGCAGTTCTCATTTATTCTGTCAACGCATGAATGTGGTTCTCCGTCCACAGGTAGAGGTATAAGTGTCGCTGGGTTAATGCTATTGCACCTCTCAACAGTTATATGTGGTTGTTCCAGCAGGGTTGTCATGATAGACAAATGTCGTGCTGGTGACAAGAAGGTCATTTTTGTGCCTGTAATTAATAAGTCAACCGAGTGTGGTACCATCAGCGTTGTGGAATGAAAAAGTACTAGTTCAGCTGACGCCTGAACTGCCAACGCTGCGGCACACACTGCTCTAACACATGCTGGAAGAGCTGCAGCTACTGGATCCAGTCTTTTAGAATAAAATGCAACTGGTCTCAGCTTTTGTCCATGCTTTTGTAACAGGACTGAAGTCATGTATTTGTCTTTGCAGTCAACTGTTTGAACAAAAGGTTTGTCATAGTCAGGTAAGGCTAAGACGCTAGTGTTTGCTATCAATTTTTTTAATTCTGTAAATGCTTTACTGCCCTCTTCGGTTCACTGAATAGAGTCTTTTAGTGCCATTTCGTCTTGGTATATAAGTGTCAATAATGGTTGGGTCACTTGTGCATAATGCGGAATCCAAGTTCTGCAATAATTGCACAGTCCCAAAAACGTCATCATCTGTTTTTTCGTCTTAGGTCGAGGAACCTGCAAAATTGTCTGTTTTCTCTTAGTTGTCAACTCTCTTCCCTTTCTTGACAAAAAATGTCCTAAGAAAACTACTTCTTCTTGGCAGAACTGCAATTTATCCAAAGAAGCTTTGTTACCTGTATTCGCTAAATATTGGAACAAAGCTATTGATACAGTCTTGTTCTCATCTTCAGTCGGTGAAGCAATTAAGATGTCGTCAACATACAAAAGAATCTGAGAAGATTCAGGATGTTTAAAATCAGCAATACACGAAGACATTTCCTGTGAAAAAATTGTAGGACTATCTGTAAACCCTTGTGGTAATCTTGTATATGTATATTTTTTCCCATTAAATGTAAATCCGAACCAATGACGTGAATTTTTGTGTAATGGAATGGAGAAAAAGGCATTGCTCAAATCAATTACTGTAAACCATTTTTTGTCAGGTTTTAAACTGTTCAATAATGTGTGCGGGTCTGGCACACATGGAGCACGGGATTGTATAGATTTATTTATCTGTCGTAAATCATGCACCATTCTCCAAACTCCAGATTCCACTTTTTTAACAGGAAATATCGGTGTATTACATTCACAAGTTGGGTCTTCAATCAAAATACCAGCTTTCACCATATCCCGTATTACAGGGGTGATGCCAATAATAGCATCCTGTTTTAATGGATATTGTTTAAGTCTTGGTCGATAAGTCGTTTTAGGCAATACTTCAACTGGTTTTGCTGTTTTAAGTAAGCCCACATCAGTTTTTCCCGATGACCAAAGGGTGGCAGGGATGTCTGGAAAGTCCTCCGCCCCTAAAGTGGCCATCAGTCATAATTCTAATGAATCGACCTTTACTGGGTCCCCCATAGCGTCAACTACGAAGGACTCCAGAAAATTCACTTTTTTGGGTTTATACCCTTCTTCTGTTGGTATTAAAGCTATTTGCAATTTTTGTAACAGGTCTCTCCCCAACAAATTTATAGGACACTCTCCACTCAAGACCATAGTGACCTTGTATGGAGTTAGTCCCTCATCTACAATTTTTATTGGTTTAGAAATCGGTAACAATGTCACTTTCCCATCTGCAGATACCACAGAAATTTGTTATCGACTCGGAGTGACACCTGGAATGGTGTCTCTCAACACTGATCTGCATGCACCACTATCGCAAAGAAATTTGACATCCTTTTTCCCGATTTTTAGCCAATAATAAGGTTTTTCGTTTTCCGGTAAGGTCAAGGCAAACACATTAGTCAAATCCAAGATTTCAACTGGTTTTATTGATTCCCATTTCCCACTGTTGCGCTTGTTGTCATCAGTGTTGAAATGGGGTTCCTCACGTCAATCTGAATGTTTTGTTTTTTGTCCTTCACCATATCGCGTATTATATGGTGGAGGTCTGTAAGATTTCCCATGTTTCCTTTTCGGTACAGGTTTCTTTTTGCAGTGGCGAGCAATATGCCCTACACTGCCACAACTGTAGTATCGATCATTGTGCGGCATCCTTCTCTTCATCCGATCCTGGTATAACACGTTCTCCATTATGTTACCCATGGTAGATGCCATCACATGTTCCATCGGCGAATTTGCACCATTTCCCCACTTTTTTCTCACCACTTCTTGGGCGTGTATTGCCCACTCCATGAGATCAACCAACCTTCCAGTCCGGTGTTGGACATAATGTTTGCGAATGAAATCTCCAATTTCCGGCGTCAAATTTTGCAAAAATGTTTGCTTGAATTGGTTGACATATATGGAATTCTCATCAGCAGATTCAGGAATACAGCAGTGGTTTCGAAAAACATTTTCCAAGCGTCCCCGAAAAATGTTAATATCTTCCCCACGTAACTGTCTACAATTCTGAATCAAGCCAAAGTTTGGTGTTTTTTTCCATAATGTTCGGATGTTTTCACAAATCAATCTCCGTTGGGTTGTCGCTTCCTCGTACGTCATGTTCGTTCCCATCGATGTTTTCCCAGTAAAGTCACCTTTCACCCGATTCCAATGGTGTCCCAAGCATCTCCTGAGAACCTTAAGTGTTTCTTGTCCATTCAACTGATAAGAAGCACATAATTCCTCAAAATTCTCAGTCCAACTTTCTGCATTTTCAACAACATTACCTAGTCCTTTACACGCCTCTGCGACATCACTGTCGCCCCATGGCCGATAAACCAAGATAGTTTGATCATGTATGCTTGAAGAATTAGGATTTGCTACCTGAATAAGTGGTAAGGCGTCACAGTCGCTTCCATTATTCTTTTTAATTCCATTCAACTCTTCAAACGGATACAATTGTCCAGAACAATTTGCTTTGCTCCTTGTACGCGAAGAGACACAATCAGCAGCAATCTGATTTGCCATATCAGGTTGTAATCCTCGTATTCCATCAGTAGGGGTCATAAGCGCCCCATTCTGCTGGTCTGCCCAACAGACATTTGGAGTCATCACCGGGGGGGGGGCACCCAGGGGGGGCCACCCGCCCCACAGGGGTTGAACAAATGGCGTCCTCCCCTTTCTTCAGCTCTGCGGAGGAGGGGTAGAAGGAGGAGGGGGAAGAGAAGGAGTGGTAGGAGGGGGATTGTGGCGCCTACCCGGGGCAGCCCCCCGCCTCTCCCCCTCGCCTCCCGTGGGGGAGCTCTGGGGATTGAAACAATGGCGGCTTTCCATTTTCCACCAACTTTTCATTGGGACGTGCAACAGACGAAGCCACAGTCTCATCGTCAGAGCTCACTTTGGAAGACATTGCAACTTCGCTTTCTCCTCTTTTTTCATTCGTTTGGCTTCCATTTCCCTCTCTCTGATTTTTGCTTGCGCAATCCAAGCTTCGCAGGCAATTATCTCGGCATGTATCTTTCCAAGAGATTTTTTCATCGCGGATGCATCCTGAAGTTTCAATCGAAACATGACTTCCTTCAAAGGTTGTAGTTGCAACGCACCAGAGAACGTACTACAGTCCATCCACTTCTTGCAATAAAGTTCGCTACCTGGGAACTTTTTGGACATAAACTCTACGTCCCTATGAATTGGGGTCTTTTTAGAAAAAATAGCACCCATTTTCACAATTGCAACAACCAATTCCTTCTTTAACTATCACCAGAAAGGAAGCACACCTCGCGATGTTGTTTCAAACCCAAGAACAAAGGCCGTGATTCGCGCCAATCCTCAGCCAGGATGCGCGTTCACGCACACACACAAGGAATGCTCTTACGCACACACGCACACACACACACACCAACGGATCAAATGACTTCGCCCCCACCCTTTTTTTCTCTCCGAGACAAAGAACTTTCTCTGTGTCACTATGCTAGCATAGACAAACCAATTTAAGAATGTATTTTTGATCTTATTTCTTTCCTCTTGACTTCGTACTGTAGCAGCTGCCCTAAAATACTTCCGCTTTTCAGAATAAAAGCGGTCCACCACACAAACTGAATCCCAGCTATCACCACCTCGTGAACAATATTCTTTCGCTGGAAAACTTCCGAATCACAATTCGGCGTGTGGATGTCTCGTGCACATTAATATGCACTCCTCCGCCGGCATACGTATTCTCGTTTGGCCACCCTGCCTAACGAAAATCGCTTCACACCGGTTCGTACGTGAGTCAAGTGGAAAAGACCGTCTCTGGCCAGGAGAAGTCTCACAATGCATTCAAACAATGGCTGCTAGCTAGCGCGCTACTTACTTAGTGAACTTTTGAATACTGCCGTGTAGTCCTCCAGCCAGAACGCGAGGAGCCACAACGCCACTCTCTGGGTGTTGCTGGTGAATCAGAATCAGAATCAGAATCAGAATCATCTTTATTGCCAAGTATGTAGGACACACAAGGAATTTGTTTCCGGTAGAACACGCTGCACTAGTATCGTTGTCAAAAAAACTGCTAAGTGGCACTATACAGTTCCATTTTGGCTACTGTTGAAAGAGTTCAAAGAGTTAATGGCTTGGGGGAAGAAGCTGTTTAAATGTCTGCTGGATTTGGTGCGCATGGATCGGTAGCGCCTGCCTGAGGGGAGTAGCTGGAAAAGGTGGTGGGCAGGGTGCGGAGGGTCCAGTAGGATTTTCCGCGCCCTAGTTTGGATTCTTGCAGTGTGCAAGTCCTCGAGAGTGGGTAGGGCGGTGCCAATGATTTTTTCCGCCGTCCTAACTGTCCGTTGAAGTCGGATTTTGTCCATTTTTGTGGCGGCCCCGAACCAAACGGTGATGGAAGAACACAGGATGGATTCGATGACAGCCGTGTAGAAATGTTGCAGCACCTCCTGTGGCAGGCCATGCTTCTTATCATGTAACTTCTCCGTCGACCTGTTGGACGGCTACAGTACTCGGTGGCGGAGCTGCTGAAGTTCCACTCCCAATGGACCAGCGTGCCACTGGCGATTCTCAAGTTCCCGGAAATCGCTCGTTGCCCTTTCCGGGGGTATATCCACCACGGATCACGTCGAGGCTTTCACCTCGATGGCTCCAAGGATATCACCTCCCTGTGGTCATCCGTCCACCAGCCGCTCAGGAGCAGCCGCTCTGTCGATCACCGTATGTTAGCCGGCCTGGCTAGGTCGGCTAATGCGCCTCGTAGTGGGGACGCCACCAGTATCAACTTTGGCCTCCTCAACGTCCGCTCGCTTACGGGAAAGGGGTGTCTTATCCAGGACATCCTAATTGACCGTAAGCTTCACTTTTTTTGTATAAATGAGACCTGGCAAATGGTGGGAGACTTCTCAGAGCTCAACGCCGTGACTCCGCCAGGCTTTGTTTACATTTGTAATCCCCGCCTCTCAGGCCGCGGAGGTGGTCTCGCGATAATTTACCGCAAGAACTGGAAAATCCTCCAGGAAGTTTTAGTCCAGGAAACCCTATATTTTTTTTACTCCAGGAAAACCCTATCATTCGAATTCCTTGCATGTATAATTTACCGCAAGAACTGGAAAGTTCTTGCGGTAAAGGTAGAAGAAGAAAGGTAGAAGTTTTACTCCAGGAAACCCTATCATTTTTTTACTCCGGGAAAACCCTATCATTCGAATGCCTTGCATGTAAAATTTCTGGACCCTCTCCCACTATCATAGCCACTGTATACCGTGCACCAAAATCACACTGTGACTTCCGAAAAGAATTCTCTGATGTCCTCACACACCTCTCCACCCTTTCACCAAAAGTAATTATTCTCGGGGACTTCAACATCCACATGGACAATACCACTCTTCCCCTCACTAAAGACTTCACCTCCTCACTTGACAGCTTTGGTCTGCATCAATTCTCGGACTTTCCCACCCACATAAAAAGCCACACCCTGGACCTCATTTGCATGTCTGGCCTTATCCCAAAGAATTGCACGGCTAATGAACTTCCTATAACAGACCATTTCCTGGTTTCATTCAATGTTTCCATAACCCTCTCTCTACCCAAACCTCCCCGTGTCATCACATATCACAACATCAAGGACATCAACTTTGCCACCCTCGCTGAGATGATTGCCACCCTGACTCCGGAATACAACTCATCCCCTGATGAACTTGTTTCCCGGTACAACGCGGTCCTCACGAACGCCCTCAACGCCCTTGCTCCTGTAAAGTCCCGGTCGGTCCAATTCACCCGGTCCGCCCCCTGGTTCACCGCCCATCTCCGCTCCATCAAGACAAAAACTCGCCAACTGGAAAGACTTTACAGGAAGACCGGGCTCACTACTCAAAAGGACATGTACACAACTCACCTCACCCATTACAAGGACTCAATCTCATGCTAAAATCGCAATATTACTCTGGACTCATTGACTCTAATCCTGGAAACTCACGGGTCCTCTTTTCCCTCTATCACAAAATCACACAACCTCCTATCTCTCTCCCCTCACACTTCTATTCCTCCGAGACATGCAACACTCTGCTTATGTTTTTTAGTGAAAAGATCAACAAAATCCATCAGCACCTCGGGTCCTCTGTCCGCCCCCTCTCCCAGCCTGTCTACTCCTTCCCAACTACTTTCTGCCTTTGAACTCCCCCATTCCTCTATAATCTCAGACATTATCACCAAATCCAAGAACTCCTCCTGTCAACTCGACCCCCTCCCTACTATCCTTACCAAGTCCTGCCTACCCTCTCTTCTCCCATTTATTTCTACCATTATTCACTCCTCATTATCAACTGGAATTGTTCCTATCCCACTCAAAACCGCAGCTGTCACTCCAATCCTGAAAAACCCTGGCTCAGACCCAAACGATTTCAATAACTTACGTCCAATTTCTCACCTTCCATTCATCGCCAAAATTCTTGAAAAGACAGTTGCGTCCCAGCTTCACTCACACCTCACTCACAATAACCTCTACGAACAATTCCAGTCTGGTTTCCGCCCCCGCCACAGTACTGAATCGGTTCTCATAAAAATCACGAATGATCTTTTTATGGCAGCCGATACCGGTTCACTCTCCATCCTTCCTTCTCGACCTGACTTCAGCTTTTGACACCATTTCCCACCCTATCCCGCTCGACAGAGTTTCCACCCTAGGCATCACCCACACCCCACTCCGCTGGTTTCATTCCTATCTCTCTGATTGCTCACAATTCATCCAAATCAACTCGTTCAACTCACGGTCCTCTCCTGTGTCCTCTGGTGTGCCTCAAGGGTCTGTCCTGGGGCCACTTCTCTTTATTATCTACCTACTTCCTCTTGGCAATGTTTTCCGTAAGTTTGGCATTCACTTTCACTGCTTCGCGGATGACACTCAACTCTACCTCACCAGCATACCCAACGCCTCTCTTCCACCTTCATCCCTCCCACTTTGCCTCTCAGAAATTAAATCCTGGCTTTCCCATAACTTTCTCAAGCTTAACAGTGAAAAAACTGAACTTCTCCTTGTCGGTACCAAATCCATCCTCCACAAAACTAACAGTTTCTCTCTCACCATTGACAGTTCAACCATGTCCCCCTCCCCTCAGGTCAAGAGCCTGGGTGTCATCCTCGATAGCTCACTATCTTTCCACTCCCATATAAATAACATAACTCGGTCTGCTTATTTCCACCTCCGTAATATTAACCGTCTCCGTCCCTCGCTCACCCCTTACTCCGCTGCTATCCTTAGCCACAGTCTTGTCACCTCCCGCATCGATTATTGCAACGATCTTCTCTTCGGTATCAATCAGAAATTTCTCCATCAACTCCAACTTGTCCAAAATTCTTCAGCCCGGATCATCACTAAAACCCCCTCCTTTCACCACATCACCCCTGTCCTCCAGCAACTCCACTGGCTACCTGTTAAACATCGTATCGAATTCAAAATACTTCTGTTTACATTCAAAGCCATCTGATGCCTTGCCCCTCCCTATCTTTCTGACCTGCTTCAAATCTCTGTTCCTTCTCGGTCCCTCAGATCCTCATCCTGCCTTCACCTCTATGTGCCCTTTGCCCGTCTCACCACGATGGGATGCAGAGCTTTCAGCCGCTCTGCTCCCAAACTCTGGAATTCACTTCCACCCAACATCCGTAATACTGACTCCCTCCCTATTTTCAAGGCTCACCTCAAAACCCATTTGTTTAAAATTACTTTCAATGTCTAGTTCTATCTGCTATTTTATTATGTATCATTTTACTTATGGTTTTATTGTTATGTGCTTTGTTTTATTATTTTTATTGTAAAGTGTCCTTGGGTGTTTTGAAAGGCGCTTGAAATAAAATGTATTATTATTATTAACGTGTTTATCGGTTTGAAATAAGTAGGAATTTTGTGTTGCCAAAGGACTCTTTGTAATTTTTCATAAACTCCTGCAATGTAAGGTACTGCTACTCCTCTCCTTTTTGTATGTTGAGAATTTTTTCTTTCATTCCCTATTCTTTCTTTCTGACACAGTACAAACATTTATGCTTTCCTCTTCAGAACTATTTGAACCATATTCATAAGTGGATGAGGAACAAGAAAGCATACATCCAGCAAACATTTAAACAGCTTCTTCCCCCAAGCCATTCCCTCTTTGAACAGTAGCCCAAATTGAACTGTATAGTGCCTCTTTGGAATTTTTTTGATGATGATACTAGTGCAGCGTGTTCGACCGGAAACAAATTCCTTGTGTGTTCTACATACTTGGCAATAAAGATGATTCTGATTCTGATATTCTCCGAATCTGAAGCCATTGTTTTGATTCTAGAGCAAGGCAACGACGTCCTTGTGTGACGTCACGAACAAGGGGGGGCGGGACCTTCTGAAACTGAACCTTTGTGAGGTCATTTTGAAGTATTTTTGGGACACCTTAAGTCAGTCGTGTCAACCATACGGCCCGCGGGCCAGAACCGGCCCCCAAGGAGGTTTAATCAGGCCTGTGGGATTTTCAATGTGGAAAAAATGCACAAACGACATGGAATTCCTATTTTTAGTGAGGTGCAATTCAAGTATTGTCCCCTGAGGGGCAGAATGGTGGTGTTTTGATCAACGTAGAAATAAACAGCTGTGTTTTTTTTTCAACCTGGTCATTTTTTTTCAACCGCCGTTTCAAGTGGCAAGTGGGAACCCCACTCATTTCCCCTGTCTGAGAGATGTGTGTGTGTGTGTGTGTGTGGGTGGGTGTGTGTGTGTGTGTGTGTGTGTGTGTGTGTGTGTGTGTGTGTGGGTGTGTGTGTGTGTGTGAACAGACCTGATGCGGTACAAAGACAAGATTGCAGGATTACTGTGGGAGTTTGATAAACTTTTTCAGGTATTTGGTGAATTTGAGGAATGGAGCCAGGACTGTTCCCTGCGGCGCTCCGGTGCTGCAGAGAAGCCTGTCCGACTCACAGTTCTTTACCCTCACGTACTGTGGCCTCTTTGTGAGGTAATCTGTAATCCAGGATGTGAGGTGATGGTCGACTCCGGCATGCCGCAGCTTGTCCCCCAGTAGATTTGGCTGGATGGTGTTGAAGGCACTGGAGAAATCGAAGAACGTGATCCTCACCGTGCTCCCAGCATTCTCCAGGTGCAGCAACGCCGTATGGAGGAGGTTGATTATGGCATCCTTCACACCTGGGGTGGTAGGCAAACTGTAGCGGGTCCAGCAATGAGCTTGCCAGCGGTCGCAGGTGGGCGAGGACACGTCTCCATCTCTCTCTCTATCTCCCTCTCTCTCTATCTCTCTCTGTCTATCTATCTCTCTCTCTATCTATCTCTATATCTATCTATCTCTCTCCCTATCTCTATCTATCTCTCTCTCTCTAACTCTCTCTCTATCTCTATCTCTCACTCTATCTATCTATCTATCTATCTATCTATCTATCTATCTATCTATCTATCTATCTATCTATCTATCTATCTCTCCCTCTCTCTATCTCCCTCTCTCTCTCTATCTATCACTCTCCCTATCTCTCTGTATCTCTATCTCTCCATATCTCTCTATCTCTCTCTCTCTAACTCTCTCTCTATCTCTGTATCTCTATCTATCTATCTATCTATCTATCTATCTATCTATCTATCTATCTATCTATCTATCTATCTATCTATCTATCTATCTATCTATCTATCTATCTCTATCTATCTATCTATCTATCTATCTATCTATCTATCTATCTATCTATCTATCTATCTATCTATCTATCTATCTATCTATCTATCTATCTATCTATCTATCTCTACCTCTATATCCCTCTCTCTCTCTATCTCTCTCTCTCCCTATCTCTCTCTATCTCTCTCTCTATCTCTCTCTATCTCTATCTATCCCTATCTCTCTCTCTCGCTGTCTATCTCTCTCTATCTATCTATCTATCTATCTATCTATCTATCTATCTATCTATCTATCTATCTATCTATCTATCTATCTATCTATCTATCTATCTATCTATCTATCTCTTTCTCTCTAACTCTGTCTCTATCTATCTATCTATCTATCTATCTATCTATCTATCTATCTATCTATCTATCTATCTATCTATCTATCTATCTCTTTCTCTCTAACTCTGTCTCTGTCTATCTATCTATCTATCTATCTATCTATCTATCTATCTATCTATCTATCTATCTATCTATCTATCTCTTTCTCTCTAACTCTGTCTCTGTCTATCTATCTATCTATCTATCTATCTATCTATCTATCTATCTATCTATCTATCTATCTATCTATCTATCTATCTATCTATCTATCTATCTATCTATCTATCTATATCTCTCTATCTCTCTCTATCTCTCTATCTCTCTCTATCTCTCTAGCTCTCCCTATCTATCTCTCTATCTCTATCTCTGTTTCTATCTCTCTATCTATCTATCTATCTATCTATCTATCTATCTATCTATCTATCTATCTATCTATCTATCTATCTATCTATCTATCTATCTATCTATCTATCTATCTCTCACTACTGACGATGGCACACTACTGACAATGTGTCCCAAATTCACAACCTCTCATCCCTGAGGCACAGCTCCCACACCACTCTCAACATCAAGGCTAATCTCATGTGAGGACCATCCATTGGCACAAATGGACAGAATAACATCACATCCAGTGTTTCATGATTCTTCTTCTCCTCCTGCAAACGGTTGATATTTTTGTCCATGACACCCGGACTTTGGGCCGTTTTGTCAGGTGCCTCACCCCAGGCAGAAAGTCTGATGTGTGGTTTATGGTGAACGGCGACATCACAGCTGGTGATTCCACAGATGACATCATGCATATAGTTACGGGAATACCAATGTGATGTTCAGGAAGCCCAGGACAGAGTCTCAAGTCCATGCATCCTGCAACGTTGTGGGTTACGATAGCAAGTTGGATTTCTGTCATAGTGCCAGTTGGGGGATCCCTAGCTATCTTGACAACAGTTTGTGCTGCTTCTTGGGCACAGCTATCTTGAACCCATTTTGTGTCGGGATTGATATGGACTGCAACTGAATCCCAACCAGTGGTCCAAGCCTTCACCAACTTGACACGAGCGTACCAAGGACCATGAGGATACTCGCTACCCTCTTGTGGTGCTTTGTTCACAAGGACGCTAAGGGGAAACGAAACTATTTCTGCAGCAAGTAGAGGCAGGCAGGCCACAGGATGTGCCAAGTTTGGGCATTTATCTGACGTCGTTGGATAGAATAGTGGAACTTCACAGGCTGAAGGAGTGGGGGGCTTCACATGTGTCGTCTAGATTGCCCCCACGAGTGCGTACAGGGAGATGATGTGGACCAAACCCATGGCTATTGAGTAGTTTGGCTCTGCCCGTCTTCCACCTGCTCAGGATCTGGTTGGTGAACGATCTTGCAATGGCTTTGATGCACCCAGGTGGCTCTTTCGGCAATCTTGATTGCAGTTGGCGTTGTGATCAGGACGGTGAATGGCCCCTCCCACTTTGGTGCAGACCAGGTCTTCCTCTTGATTGACTTGATCAGCACCTCGTCTCCAGTGGAGGGAACCAAGAGGACTGCGACAGTACACATGCTGACAGGACCTCTTTTGTTGTAAACATTTCAAACAACCATTTTGCTAACAAAGCACCTGAATCTGATTCATTCTCTTGCCAAGGCACACCTTCCCATAATGGGAGGATGAAAGGTCTTCCATGCAAGATCTCAAAAGGCGTTAAGCTGTTATTATTGGGCGTTATTCTCATATATAATTTAACCAAAAACAGACATTCAAGCAATGGTTTGGCTGTTGTCTCCATGGTTTTTCTGAGTCGATTTTTAATTGTACCATTCGTTCTTTCAACTAACAACTGCACTCTGTGGATGGTATGCGTTATGGTTCTTTAATGCATTATCTAAATGTTCGGAAATTTTGGTTATTATATCATGAACAAAATGTGGCCCATTGTCACTCCAAATTATTCTTGGTATGCCATGTTCTGGAAAACTGCATAATGCTTTAGCAACGGATAATGCATCGGATTTCTTTGAAGGCACGATTTCCACCCATTTGGTAAATGAATCAATTAGCACTAAACAGTATTTATAGGAATCACTTATGCTTAGTTCAATGAAATCCATGTGGGTGGTCCACATGGATTTCAAAGGGGTGTGACCCCTGTGGCAATTTTCCTCTTTTTGGTCGTATATTACCCTGTGGATTGTGTTTACAGCATATCAAAGAACTCCAACATTTTTTTTTTGCAAGAGTTGAAACCTCTGCTTAAATGGAATACCTTTCCTGCTATAAACACCATCCCTTCTGTTGATACATGTGACCTACCATGGCTCAAGCCACCATTGGAAACATGTTTCTCGTTAAACATGGTTCATTGTCTATTTTATACAGCCCATCAATTATCATAGCACCATCGATTTTGTAGCTAACGCTTGCATATCCTTCAAAACTTGCGCGGGCACTAATTCACGTGTCTCTTGACTCACTAGATTGGAAGCGGACAGAGCAGCCTTTTTGGGGGCTGCATCTGCTTCTCCGTTACCCGAGCTAATCCTGTCTTTAGCCCTTGTTTGCGCTGCACATTTGCATACAGCCACACTTTTTGGAAGGAGGATAGCTTTCAACAAGCCTCTCAATAAATCTGCATGTTCAACCGTCTTCCCGGTTGATGTAGTCATTCCCCTGCGGTTCCACTGGGCTGCAAAGCAGTGAAGTGTGGAAAACGCATATTGACTGTCTGTAAAAATCGTCACCGTCTTTCCCTCTGCCCATTTACACGCTTCAGTCAATGCTACAATTTCTGCTGCTTGCGCTGAATACGTGTTTGGTAATGAACCGTCAGCAATAATTTCGACGTCGGTTACAACAGCATAACCCACCCGGTTACCCCCTGCAGCTGACCTAGATGCAGAGCCCTCAACATACAGGTGGATGCTGTCAGGTAAGGGTGTGTCTTTCAAGTCTGGTCATTGTTTGCAGTTCTGATTTATTCTGTCAACACATGAATGTGGTTCTCCGTCAACAGGTAGAGGTACAAGTGTTGTCGGGTTAATGCTATTGCACCTCTCAACGGTTATGTGTGGTTGTTCCAGCAGAGTTGTCATGACAGACAAATGTGCTGGTGACAAAGTCATTTTCGTGCCTGTAATCAATAAGTCAACCGAGTGTGGTGCCATCAGCGTTGTGGGATGAAAAAGCACAAGTTCAGCTGACAACTGAACTGCCAACGCTGCGGCATACACTGCTCGAACACACGCTGGAAGAGCTGCAGCCACTGGATCCAGTCTTTTAGAATAAAATGAAACTGGTCTCAGCTTTTGTCCATGTATTTGTAACAAGACTGAAGTCATGTATTTGTCTTTGCAGTCAACTGTTTGAACAAAAGGTTTGTCATAGTCAGGGAAGGCCAATACACTCGTATTGGCAATCAAATATTTCAATTTTGTATAGGCTGTGATGCCTTCATCAGTCCACTGAATAGTCTTTCAGTGACATTTCGTCTTGGTATATGAGTGTCAATAATGGTTGAGTGACTTGTCCATAATGTGGAATCCAAGTTCTGCAGTAATGACACAGTCCCAAAAATGTAGTCATCTGTTTTTTCGTCTTGGAGGGGGGACCTACAAAATTGCCTGTTTTCTTTTGGTTGTCAACTCTCATCCCCTTCTTGACAAAAGATGTCCTAGAAAAACAGCTTCTTTTTGGCAAAACTGTAACTTATCCAAAGAAGCTTTGTTACCTGTATGCGCTAAATATTGGAACAAAGCTATTGATGCAGTCTTGTTCTTGTCTTCAGTCGGTGAAGCAATTGAGATGTCGTCAACGTACAAAAGAATCTGACAAGTAATAATAATAATAATACATTTAATTTCAAGCGCCTTTCAAAACACCCAAGGACAATACAATAAAAACAATAAAACAAAGCACATAACAATAAAACCATAAGTAAAATGATACATAATAAAATAGCAGAATGAACTAGACATTTAAAGCAATTTTAAACAAATGGGTCTTGAGGTGGGACTTGAAAATAGGGAGGGAGTAAATATTACGGATGTTGGGTGGAAGTGAATTCCAGAGTTTGGGAGCAGAGCGGCTGAAAGCTCTGCATCCCATTGTGGTGAGACGGGCAGAGGGCACATAGAGGTGAAGGGAGGAAGAGGATCTGAGGGACCGAGAGGGAACAGAGATTTGAAGCAGGTCAGAAAGCTAGGGAGGGGCAATGTTATGGATGGCTTTGAATGTAAACAGAAGTATTTTGAATTCGATACGATGTTTAACAGGTAGCCAGTGGAGTTGCTGGAGGACAGGGGTGATGTGGTGAGAGGAGGGGCTTCTAGTGATGATCCGGGCTGAAGAATTTTGGACAAGTTGGAGTTTATGGAGAAATTTCTGATTGATACCGAAGAGAAGTGCGTTGCAATAATCGATGCGGGAGGTGACAAGACTGTGGATAAGTATAGCAGCGGAGTGAGGGGTGAGCGAGGGACGGAGAGGGTTAATATTACGGAGGTGGAAATAAGCAGACCGAGTTATGTTATTTATATGGGACTGAAAAGATAGTGAGCTATCGAGGATGACACCCAGGCTCTTGACCTGAGGGGAGGGGGACATGGTTGAACTGTCAATGGTGAGAGAGAAACTGTTAGTTTTGTGGAGGATGGATTTGGTACCGACAAGGAGAAGTTCAGTTTTTTCACTGTTAAGCTTGAGAAAGTTATGGGAAAGCCAGGATTTAATTTCTGAGAGGCAAAGTGAAAGGGATGAAGGTGAAAGAGAGACGTCAGGTTTGCTGGAGAGGTAGAGTTGTGTGTCATCCGCGAAGCCGTGAAAGTGAATGCCAAACTTATGGAAAATATTGCCAAGAGGAAGTAGGTAGATAATAAAGAGAAGTGGCCCCAGGACAGACCCTTGAGGCACACCAGAGGACACAGGAGAGGACCGTGAGGTGAACGAGTTGATTTGGATGAATTGTGAGCGATCAGAGAGATAGGAATGAAACCAGCGAAGTGGAGTGTGCGTGATGCCGAGGGTGGAAAGTCTGTCGAGCAGGATAGGGTGGGAAATTGTGTCAAAAGCTGAGGTCAGGTCGAGAAGGATTAGGATGGAGAGTGAACCGGCATCGGCTGCCATAAAAAGATCATTCGTTATTTTTATGAGAGCCGATTCAGTACTGTGGCGGGGGCGGAAACCAGACTGGAATTGTTCGTAGAGGTTATTATGAGTGAGGTGTGAGTGAAGCTGGGACACAACTGTCTTTGCAAGAATTTTGGCGATGAATGGAAGGTGAGAAATTGGACGTAAGTTATTGAAATCGTTTGGGTCTGAGCCAGGATTTTTCAGGATTGGAGTGACAGCTGCGGTTTTGAGTGGGATAGGAACAATTCCAGTTGATAATGAGGAGTGAATAATGGTAGAAATAAATGTATAATAATAATAATAATAATAATAATAATAATAAAATAATAATAATAATAAATCCCCCTCAAGGATTCAGCCTTTGCGCCGCTCCAATCGGCCACCATCTTCTCTAAACTAGATCTGCAAAGTGCTTACCATTTCATTCGCATCAAGGAGAGGGACGAATGGAAAACCGCTTTCAAGACTCCCTTAGGGCATTTTGAATATTTGGTGATGGCGTTCAGACTCACTGACGCTCCAGCCGTATTCCAGAACCTCATTAATGATGTGCTCAGGGACTTCATCAATGTGTTTGCTTTGTGTATTTAAACGATATCCTTATTTTCTCTAAATCCCCAGAACAACACCGACAGCACGTTCGACGGGTCCTGGCGCGGCTCCTGCAAAACCGGCTCAACGTGAAGGCAGAAAAGTGCGAGTTCCATGTCCGCTCTCTGTCTTTTCTGGGATTTGTCGTGGAGCAGGGGCAGCTCAGGGCCGACCCCGCCAAAACCAAAGCGGTGGTAGAGTGGCCCACCCCGAAGACGCGCAAGCAGCTCCAACGGTTTCTAGGGTTTGCGAATTTCTACCGCCGTTTTGTTCGCGGTTATAGTCAGAAGGCACTCCCCCTCACTAACCTCACATCCACTGATAGTGTTTTTATGCACGTTCGTCAACATTATGTCATTCCATGTTTAGCTTAGTACATTTTATGTTATTTCATGTTTAGATCAGTACATATTATGTTATTGCATGTTTAATTTAGACTACATGCAATTATGAAGCCTATTAGTTGAATAGTTGTGAAAGCAGAATGTAGCAAGTATCAACTTTCAGTCTAAATGTTCTCCCAATACTTGTCCGTAGCTGATTGGACACCAGATCACTGCTATGTGACTTTCAATACTTGTCCGTAGCTGATTGGACAACAGATCGCTGCTGCATAACTAGTCTGAGCGGGCGGGCTTTGTGCTTTTGCTTTTTGTTCTTCTTGCTCTTCTGTGTGTTCTTGGCTCCCCGCTTCAGACGAGAGATGTTCTCTTTGTGTGTCACTAGAATAAAGTAGTTTTTTTGTTCACCATCTATCGTCCTCGCTGGTATTTCATCACAGAACTTCGTTGAACACCGAACCAGATGAGAAACAGGAATTAGAACCCAACATCCACCAAGGTCAACGCATCCGAGTCCAGAGTGCAGGCTGTCCTGTCCCAGCACTCCCTACCGTCCAGAAACTTTGCCCATGCGCCTTCTTCTCCCGCCGGCTCAGCCCCGCAGAAGCCAACTACGATGTAGGCAACCGGGAACTGTTGGCGGTCATCCTGGCGCTGCAAGAGTGGAGACACTGGCTTGAGGGGGCCAAACACCCCTTCACCGTTTATAACGACCACAAGAACCTGGCTGCCATCCGGTCGGCCAAGAGCCTCAACTCTCGGCAGGCCCGATGTGCACTCTTCCTCACACGGTTTAACTTCTCTCTCACCTACTGCCCAGGGTCGCAGAATACAAATCATGACGCCCTATCTTGCATCCACGAGCCGGCAGAGAAGGAGGAAACCATCGGCAACATCCTGCCGGCCCAACATATCCTGGGGGCCCTGCAGTGGGAGGTAAAGAGGAAGGTCCAGGAAGCCCAGGGGAGCAACCCCATCCCCTGCTGGATCACCTGTTCACCCCCCCCCCCCCCCCCCCGCGCTATGCACCAAGGTGCTTCTATGGGGACACACCTCCAAAGTAGCCTGTCACCCGGTGGTCAACAAGACGATCCAACTCATCGCCCAGCGGTTCTCGTGACCGGAGTACAGGAAGGACGTGATGGAGTTCGTGAAGACGTGCCTGGCCTGCGCTCATGGGGAGTCCTCCCACCAACCCCCGGCAGGGCTCCTCCAGCCACTACCTGTCCCCTCCTGACCCTGGTCCCACATCTCCGTCGACTTTGTTACAGGTCTCCCCCCCTACCGTGGCAAGACGGTCGTCCTTACCGTGGTGGACCGCTTGTCGAAGTCGGCCCACTTCGTCCCGTTAATCAAGTTGCCGTCAGCCATCGAGATGCCTCAACTCCTGGTTAACCACGTCGTCCGTCTCCACGGGATTCTGACGGACATCGTGTCGCACCGCAGTTCGTGTCCAAGGTATGGAAACGTTTCTGTCGGTCCCTAGGGGCGTCGGCAAGCCTATCGTCTGGATACCATCCCCAGATCAACGACCAGACAGAGAGGAAGAACCAGGACCTGGAGGCGGCCCTCCGGTACGTGTGCCTTCACAGTCCTGCGTCATGGGCCCTCCAATTACCATGGGTAGAATACGCCCACAGCACCCTGGTCTCCACAGCCACAGGTCGGTCCCCATTCATGTCCGCCTGTGGCTATCAGCCACTTCTGTTACCTACCCAGGAGAGCCAGGTGGAGGTCCCGTCCATTGAACACCACCTGAAACGGGCCCACTGAGTATGGAAGGAGACCAGGGTCACCCTGTCGCGCACGGCAGCCCGGAACCAGCAAGTCGCGGACCGTCATTTTGGCTACCTCAACAGAATCATAGTTACTCCTGCTGTTTACCCGCACTTCGTTGAATGTCTTCACTTCGACATTCAGAGCACTGGGCAGAAATCATATCGTGTCAACACCCGCCGTGGGCCTTGGCAATGCTTTGTTTTAATTCAACAGTCGGATTACCCTGATCCGCACCAGTTCTAAGCCAGCTGCTAGGCGCCGGCCGAGACCACCCGGCAAAGGGACGCACGCCAGGCGACCGCCGCCCGCCCCCTGCCAGCGGGGTTGAAGCTGCCGGACAAAGAACGGGTGGAGTTGGCCGCCGCGGAGGGAACCCGCCGGGTGCCACAGCTGAAGAGATCCGCGGGCAGGGATGCGCGTCCAGATTCGCCGCCGACACGACACCTTCGCTCGAACGCCGTTCCCCGGGGCCTGCGTGGACGCCTGGCAGGGAGCCGACAACAGAGGGGGGTCGCCGGGGGCGCCGCGTCGAGTGGCCAGTGCTACGACACCATAACGATACCCCCACCGCATACGACCCTGATTCCCGCCGGGACGGTTCTGCGCCCGCACACCGGGTTCAAACGGAGGCAAGGGGCGGGCAGCGGGGTGACTGCTCCCCCAGCCGCGGTGCGCACCCAGCCCCGCCTCGCCCTCCAGCCCGACCGACCCAGCCCTTATAGCCAATACTTGTCCCGAAGTTACTGATCCGAATTGCCGACTTCCCTTACCCACCTTGTTCTGAAATGCCAGAGGCTGTTCACCTTGGAGACCTGCTGCAGATATGAGTACGGCCTGTCACGTGACTTACTTCTCCCCCGGATTTTCAAGGGCCGACGGGGGCTCACCGGACGCCGCCGGAACCACAATGCTTTCCAGTGCGCGGGCCCCTCTCTCGGGGCGAACCGATTCCAGGGCGCCCTGCCTTCCACCTGAAAGTTGCGCCGACGCGATAAAGACTCGGCGGGCCGCAGAAGACTGGAGGACGGACGGCGCCGACGAGTGTGCGCGCCTCTCCACCCCTCCAGGTTCGGGGATCTGAACCCTCGCTTCTGAATGGCGGTCCACCATCCCCTGGGACTGACTGACCCATGTTAAACTGCTGTTCACATGGGACCCTTCTCCACTTTGGCCTTAAAAGCTCTCGTTTGAACATTTGCTACTACCATCAAGATCTGCACCCGCGGCGCTCCACCCCGGCTCGCACCCGAGGCTTCCGCGCGCACTGACGTGCCGGCGACGGCTGGGTGTGGGCCCGACGCTCCAGCGCCATCCATTTTCAGGTCGAGTTGATGCGGCAGATGAGTTGTTACACACTCCTTGGCGGGTTCCGACTTCCATGACCACCGTCCTGCTGTCTCTATGAACCAACACCTTTTGCGGGGTCCGATGAGCGTCGGCATCGGGCGCCTTAACCCGGCGTTCGGTTCATCCCGCAGTGCCTGTTCTGCTTACCAAAAGTGGCACACTGGGCGTCTCGCATTCCACGCCCGGCTCCAAGCCAGTGAGCCAAGCCTCTTACCCATTTAAAGTTTGAGAATAGGTTGAGGCCGGTTCGGCCCCAAGGCTTGTCATTGGCTTTACCAGATGAAACTACGAGTCGAGCACCAGCTATCCTGAGGGAAACTTCAGAAGGGAGCAGCTACTAGATGGTAATATTAGTCTTTCGCCCCTATATGTCAGATAGCATGTCAGGACCGGCCTCCACCACTTTCCTCTGGGTTCGCCCTGCCCGTGCATAGTTCACCATCTTTCGGGTCATATCGCGCACGCTCTTGCTCGACGTCCCCCACGCTGCGAGCGAGGTGGGCCGATGGTGCGCCCAGACCCCGCAGGGCCGGGATCCCACCGATGGGCCAGACGACGCCACCGGGCCCCCTTTTTACTTTAATTGCGCCGGGTCCCATTTATGCCGCCGCCCTGTGACTCGCGCGCACGTTGAACTCCTTGGTCCGTGTTTCAAAACGGGTCAGCTACCGACATCGCCATGGACCCCTTGCGCTATACGTGTCGGCCGGTCCCCGCCCTGGCAGCGCGGCGTGCTTGGCGCGCACAAGAAGCGGAAGGCGCAGAGGTACGTCCCTAATCTCCGAGGGGAAGCGGCAATGTCTGGGCACGGCAGCGCTGTAAAGCGTGGGGGGGTCAATGTCACTGTTTTCTATCCATTTACTCACACTCTCTGTCATCTGCCTGTCTCTTTAATGTTTAACCCCCCCCCCCCACTGCTGCGTTCTTGACCAATCACATGGCTTTAAGCAAAGACTGGGGGCAGGGAATAAAGGACAAAAAGAAAGTTGGCTGCCATTTCCGTGTTAGGAACAACACATCACAGCTCCGTGTGTATCCCGAAAAATAGTTCGTATGCCAAGGTTAAATTTTCATCAATTTAACGTTCTTAAACCGAAAAGTTCGTAAGCCAAGGGGTTCGTAAACCGAAGTATCAGTGTATCAAGAATGTGCGGTGGTTTGCATTTGGGTCAAGCTTCACCTAAAGTTCAAAAACGGGTGAGTCGATTGTTTCTGCTGCGTGACGCCTGAAACAGCGGATGATGGTGTTAAAAACTTTGTCTCTTATCGCCATCTGCTTTGGGTTGTAGTCTCGACAAAGAAGTTGCTAAACTTCTGGAGCTGAAGGCGCAGCTGGGAGTAGATGATGGAAAGAATCAGTTTGTTCTTAAAACAGCAAACATTATTTCATTGTGGTACAACTGACTCGATATATATTTTATAATTATTGAAACCATTCAAGCACGCATGCACAATTATTAAAATACAGGTAACATCCGATTTACGACCGGAACGGGTTACGACCACCCGTACTTACGATCACGACCGCCAGAGTATAGAGCATAGAGTACAGAGCAGGGGTGGGCAAAGTTTTTGACTCGCGGGCCACAATGGGTTCTAAAATTTGACGGAGGGGCCGGGCCAGTAGCATTTGGAGGGAATGTTTGGGCCGGATATACTAAAGCATTAAAGGACAACCGACGTCTCCGGACAAGTTGTGTCCATAATTTGTCAAATCGCTTCAAATGACTTCTATTGAGTGTATTTTACAAAGATTCCACCGCATATAGCTATATTTTACGTTTTAAGACTCGCGCTGAATATTCCGGAAGACTTGTTTTTGAGTTGGTGACGAATCCTCACGTCACGTCACTGAAGGAACGCCCCTGACCGAGAAAGGACACACTGTAGCAGTCCTTTGATCACGCAATGTATTCATTTGGTCTGAAAACTTCGTGTTGATCCGTGTTGTTGGCGAAATTAGAAGGAAAACACATAAATAACGCGATGGTGAATCCTTGTGTGTTGTGACAAAAATGTTGAGCCATTTCCACACGGAAGATTGTCGCCATCTTCTGCCTTTTTTGGGCGAGACATTCCCTCCCCCCCTGATGCCTCAAAATGACACGGAATAAATTCTTTAATCGATTGCAAACATGTATGCTTTCCTCTTCAGAACTATTTGAATCATATTCATAACTGGATGAGTAACACGAAAGCATCTTCTCTAAATCTGAAGCCATTGTTTTGATTCTCCAGCAATGCAAGACGTCTTGGCGTGACACCACGAACAAGGGGGCGGGACCTTGTGAAACTGGCCACTTCCGGTTTCTATTTTTTTTTGTCATTTTTATTGGTGTTTTTCATTTTACTAAAAATATCACACTGCATGTTTTGGGTATTTTAGATGCTATAAAACATTTTTTTGATGTCTGATAGAGTGTTTATGCACATTAGTAAACATATTACGTTATTTCATGTTTAGATTAAGTAAACATATGTTTTTTCATGTTTAGCTTAGTATATATTATGAATTGTGCACGTTTAATTTCAGTCTAATTTAGTTAAATAAAACTATCAGTCTTATTAGTCAATAGTCGTGGAGAAAAAGCAACAGCTCCAACTTCAATCTGAGACCCGCCCAACACTGAGTTGCTCGTAACCGATTGGACGGGAAAGGTCGACTTGTTGGCAACTGATTGGACAACAGATCGCCACTCTGTATGTTTAAAAACTTGTCGGAGCGGGAGCTCGTTCTCTTTTGCTCTTTCGCTTTGTTCTTTGTGCTCTTGTGCTCATGTCTTCGTCCCACCGAGACGAGAAGTGCTTTCTCTGTCTCATTAGAATAAAGTAGTTTTTTGTTCACCATCTATTGTACTTGCTGATATTTTTATCAAGTGAACTCCAGACAATGCGCGAACCAGGAAAGACAAACGAAGTTTTAACCGGACATTAATTGGTGCCAAGAAACCCGTGTCAAGTCAACCTGCCTTTGCGTGAGGACTACACTGGGCGACCAATCGAGGCGAGACGGGAACTAAAGAAGCTCCTGGTGGTTGACCCGTTTTATGATTTTTGACGGGAGGCGCGCATTGAGAGGCGCGTCAAACCTGCTCTTTGATTGGCTTCGACCTACGGAAGAAACGAAGATTTTTTTCGTTCTTCACTGAAGCCTGCTCGTGCAATCCTCCACGCGAGAGACGGAAAGAATCACAACTTTCTGGTGGCGTTGTGGCTCCTCGCGTTCTGGATGAAGGACTACACGGCAGCATTCAAAAGTTCACTAAGTAAGTAGCGCGCTAGCTAGCAGCCATTGTTTGAATGCATTGTGAGACCTCTTCTTGGCCAGAGACGGTCTCTTCCACTTGACTCACGTACGGACCGGTGTGGAGCGATTTTCGTTAGGCAAGGTGGCCAAATGAGAATACGTATGCCGGTGGAGGAGTGCATATTAATGTGCACGAAGTATCCACACGCCGAATTGTGAATCGGAAGTTTTCCAGCGAAAGAATATTGTTCACAAGGTGGTGATAGCTGGAATTCAGTTTGTGTGGTGGACCGCTTTTATTCTGAAGAGCGGAAGTGTTTTAGGGCAGCTGCTATAGTACTGAGTCGAGAGGAAAGAAATAAGATCAAAAATACATTCTTAACTTGGTTTGTCTATGCTAGCATGGTGGCACAGAGAAAGTTCTTTGTCTCGGAGAGAAAAAAGGGTGGGGGCGAAGTCATTTGAGCCGTTGGTGTGTGTGTGTGTGCGTGTGTGCGTAAGAGCATTCCTTGTGTGTGTGCGTGAACGCGCATCCTGGCTGAGGATTGGCGCGAATCACGGCCTTTGTTCTTGGGTTTGAATCAACATCGCGAGGTGTGCTTCCTTTCTTGTGATAGCTAAAGAAGGAATTTGTTGTTGCAATCGTGAAAATGGGTGCTATTTTTTCTAAAAAGACCCCAATTCATAGGGACGTAGAGTTTATGTCCAAAAAGTTCCCAGGTAGCAAACTTTATTGCAAGAAGTGGATGGACTGTAGTACGTTCTCTGGTGCATTGCAACTACAGCCTTTGACGAAGTCATGTTTCGATTGAAACTTCAGGAAGCATCCGCGATGAAAAAATCTCTTGGAAAGATACGTGCCGAGATAATTGCCTGCGAAGCTTGGATTGCGCAAGCAAAAATCAGAGAGAGAGATATGGAAGCCAAACGGATGAAAAAAGAGGAGAAAGCGATAGTTGCAATGTCTTCCAAAGTGGGCTCTGACGATGAAACTGTGACTTCGTCTGTTGCACGTCCCAATGAAAAGTTGGTGGAAAATGGAAAGCAGCCATTGTTCCAATCCCCAGAGCTCCCCCACGGGAGGCGAGGGGGTGGGGCGGGGGCCTGCGCCGCCGAGAAGGCGCCACGACTCCCCCCCCTCCTACCACTCCTACCCCTCCTCCGCAGGGCTGAAGAAAGGGGAGGACGCCATTTGTTCAACCCCTGTGGGGCGGGTGGCCCCCCCTGGGTGCCCCCCCCCCGGTGATGACTCCAAATGTCTGTTGGGCAGACCAGCAGAATGGAGCGCTTATGACCCCTAGTGGAGGAATACGAGGATTGCAACCTGATATTAAAAATCAGATTGCTGCTGATTGTGTCTCTTCGCGTACGAGGAGCAAAGCAAATTGTTCTGGACAATTGTATCCGTTTGAAGAGTTGAATGGAATTGAAATGAATAATGGAAGCGACTGTGACGTTTTGCCACTCATTCAGGTCGCAAATCCTAATTCTTCAAGCATACATGATCAAACTATCTTGGTTTATCGGCCATGGGGCGACAGTGATGTCGCAGAGGCGTGTAAAGGACTAGGTAATGTTGTTGAAAATGCAGAAAGTTGGACTGAGAATTTTGAGGAATTATGTGCTTCTTATCAGTTGAATGGACAAGAAACACTTAAGGTTCTCAGGAGATGCTTGGGACACCATTGGAATCGGGTGAAAGGTGACTTTACTGGGAAAACATCGATGGGAACAAATATGACGTACGAGGAAGCGACAACCCAACGAAGATTGGTTTGTGAAAACATCCGAACATTATGGAAGAAAACACCAAACTTTGGCTTAATTCAGAATTGTAGACAGTTACGTGGGGAAGATATTAACATTTTTCGGGGACGCTTGGAAAATGTTTTCCGAAACCACTGCTGTATTCCTGAATCTGCTGATGAGAATTCCATATATGTCAACCAATTCAAGCAAACATTTTTGCAGAATTTGACGCCGGAAATTGGAGATTTCATTCGCAAACATTATGTCCAACACCGGACTGGAAGGTTGGTTGATCTCATGGAGTGGGCAATACACGCCCAAGAAGTGGTGAGAAAAAAGTGGGGAAATGGTGCAGATTCGCCGATGGAACATGTGATGGCATCTACCATGGGTAACATAATGGAGAACGTGTTATACCAGGATCGGATGAAGAGACGGATGCCGCACAATGATCGATGCTACAATTGTGGCAGTGTAGGGCATATTGCTCGCCACTGCAAAAAGAAACCTATACCGAAAAGGAAATCTTACAGACCTCCACCATATAATACGCGATATGGTGAAGGACATAAAACAAAACATTCAGATTGACGCGAGGAACCCCATTTCAACACTGATGACAACAATCACAACAGTGAGAAATGGGAATCAATAAAACCAGTTGAAATCTTGGATTTGACTAATGTGTTTGCCTTGACCTTACCGGAAAACGAAAAACCTTATTATTGGCTAAAAATCGGGAAAAAGGATGTCAAATTTCTTTGCGATAGTGGTGCATGCAGATCAGTGTTAAGAGACACCATTCCAGGTGTCACTCCGAGTCGACAACAAATTTCTGTGGTATCTGCAGATGGGAAAGTGACATTGTTACCGATTTCCAAACCAATAAAAATTTTAGATGAGGGACTAACTCCATACAAGGTCACTATGGTCTTGAGTGGAGAGTGTCCTATAAATTTGTTGGGGAGAGACCTGTTACAAAAATTGCAAATAGCTTTAATACCAACAGAAGAAGGGTATAAACCCAAAAAAGTGAATTTTCTGGAGTCCTTCGTAGTTGACGCTATGGGGGACCCAGTAAAGGTCGATTCACTAGAATTATGACTGATGGCCACTTTAGGGGCGGAGGACTTTCCAGACGTCCCTGCCACCCTTTGGTCATCGGGAAAAACTGATGTGGGCTTACTTAAAACAGCGAAACCAGTTGAAGTATTGCCTAAAACGACTTATCGACCAAGACTTAAACAATATCCATTAAAACAGGACGCTATTATTGGCATCACCCCTGTAATACGGGATATGGTGAAAGCTGGTATTTTGATTGAAGACCCAACTTGTGAATGTAATACACCGATATTTCCTGTTAAAAAAGTGGAATCTGGAGTTTGGAGAATGGTGCATGATTTACGACAGGTAAATAAATCCATACAATCACGTGCTCCGTGTGTGCCAGACCCGCACACATTATTGAACAGTTTAAAACCTGACAAAAAATGGTTTACAGTGATTGATTTGAGCAATGCCTTTTTCTCCATTCCGTTACACAAAAATTCACGTCATTGGTTCGGATTTACATTTAATGGGAAAAAATATACATATACAAGATTACCACAAGGGTTTACAGATAGTCCTACAATTTTTTCACAGGAAATGTCTTCGTGCATTGCTGATTTTAAACATCCTGAATCTTCTCAGATTCTTTTGTATGTTGACGACATCTTAATTGCTTCACCGACTGAAGATGAGAACAAGACTGTATCAATAGCTTTGTTCCAATATTTAGCGAATACAGGGAACAAAGCTTCTTTGGATAAATTGCAGTTCTGTCAACAAGAAGTAGTTTTCTTAGGACATCTTTTGTCAAGAAAGGGAAGAGAGTTGACAACTAAGAGAAAACAGACAATTTTGCAGGTTCCTCGACCTAAGACGAAAAAACAGATGATGACGTTTTTGGGACTGTGCAATTATTGCAGAACTTGGATTCCGCATTATGCACAAGTTACCCAACCATTATTGACACTTATATACCAAGACGAAATGGCACTGAAAGACTCTATTCAGTGGACCGAAGAGGGCAGTAAAGCATTTACAGAATTAAAAAATTTGATAGCAAACACTAGCGTCTTAGCTTTACCTGACTATGACAAACCTTTTGTTCAAACAGTTGACTGCAAAGACAAATACATGACTTCAGTCCTGTTACAAAAGCATGGACAAAAGCTGAGACCAGTTGCATTTTATTCTAAAAGAATAATTCAGATCCAGGCGCTTTGTTGGCAAAATGGTTGTGTGAAATGTTGTACAACAACAAAGAGGTCCACAGCACGTGTACTGCCGCAGTCCTGTGTTCCCTTTACAGGAACAGAGAGGCTGCTGGGCTCCCCGAAGGCGCTGATCAAGGTCTGCACCAAAGTCGGAGGGGCCATTCACCGTGCTGATAACAACGCCAACTGCCATCAAAATCGCCGAGAGGTCCACCTGGGTGCATCAAAGCCACTGCAAAATCGTTCACCAACCAGATCCGGAGCAGGTGGAAGAGAGACGGAGCCAAACCACTCAATAGCCATGGGTTTGGTCCACATCATCTTGCTGTATGAATTAGTGGAGGCAATCCAGATGACGCACGTAAAGCCTCCCATTCCATCAGCCTGCCAAACTCCACCATTGCAACCAACGATGACAGAAAAGTGCCCTAGCATGGCACATCCTGTAGCCTGCTTGCCACTACAAGATGCAGGAATCATCTCTTTTCCTCTTAACATCCTCATGAACGAAGCACGACAAAGGGGAAGTGATTACCCTCATGGTTCTTGGTACGCTCGTATCAAGTCAGGGAAGACTTGGACCACTGGTTGGGACTCCGTTGTGGTCCATTCTGAGCCCAAAACAAAATGGGTTCAAAATAGCTGTGCCCAAGAAGCAAAACGAATTGTCAGAAAGATAACTCAAGGGAACTGGTTAGGAACTGGAACTGGCACAATGACAGATATCCAACTCGTTATCGTAACCCACAAGGTTGCGGGATGCATGGACTTGAGACTCTGTCCTGATTTTCGTGAACATCACACTGGTTTTCCCGTAACTATATGCATGTTGTCATCTTTGACAACACCAGTCGTGACATCGCCTTTCCAGCGCAAACCGCACATCAGACTGACAGCCTATGTTGAAATACCTGACAAAAAAGCCCAAAATTCAGGTGTCATGGACGCATTATATCAACCGTTTGCACGAGAAAAACATGACTGGAATCCGTTGTTATCAAACACGTGGTATCGTTATGCTACATTAATTGCTAAACAAAATAGGAAAAGTAATTGCTTTGTTTGTTCTTTTATGCCACATTCTGTAACGCAACAAAGAGTACATTCAAAGGTATTTGGAGATAAAATGGCTCGAGCTGCGTATATGTTAATATCTTCGCATAAACCTGATCAACATTTTCCAGTTCTTCGCAATGCTTCGAGAGGAGAGATTGTTCCAAGTTTAGATACCATTTTGGAAACTGAAAATCAGGTTATGACCGAGAGCGGATTGAGATTACCAGTATGTGTTGCAATGTACGGTACAGGTCAAAATTTAGGTTTTATAGATGAGAATAGATGTTTATACGTGCTACCGTTAAACACCAATGTCACCATTTTACCTGTATCTTCACATCTTTGGTGGTTATGTGGTTGGAAAGTGTATTCTTTTATTCCTCCGAGAGCCTACGGTATGTGCGCACCTGTTACTGTGACTGACAATACTTTCATCGTTACCAGTCGTCCAGCGCACCATCATGTGAAAAGAAGAGTGTCGTTTAAGCCCCATGATTCGATCTGGGGAACTGATGTTCCAGAACAATTCAAACACCGTAGCACGGGAAGTAAGGTAATGTTAGCTCTTTTTCCACAAATTGGAGTGGCTAAAAACATGCTACGAATTGAAACAATTGACTACAGGTTTCAAGTGTTTGTAAATGCCAGTTTGGAAGTAGATGAAATGCAAAACACTGAAATTGCAGCAATTAGACAAATGGTGCTGCAAAATAGAATTGTTTTGGACCTTTTGACAGCCCCACAAGGGGGCGTCTGTGCTATGGTGGGTGACACTTGTTGTACGTACATACCCGAAGAAGCGAATTCCATAAACATGACTGATGCTTTGTCTGTTGTCAGGGATCTCAGAGATGCCATGGCCAAAGATCACCGGCCTGATCAACCGTGGATCTTTGATGGGCTCTTTGGGGGCCCTTGGTATCGGATTTTGCTCAGAATGTTTATCCCTTTCGCAATTGCGATTGTACTTATTTTCTTAGTCATTGGTTGTATTATTCCATGCTTAAGAACAATGCTAATGAATATGATAACTAATTCTCAGGTGAATTACGCAAAGGTTTTGTATCAACAAATGCGTGAAGGGGACCCAGTGTTGTAGCTAGGGATAGTACACCATGGCCAGAGAGTGGTTGCTCCAAAGAACAAAAGCAAAAAAAGGAAATGGAGAGCCGAGAAGGAGTTTTCCTCATTAAAAACCCTCAAAAATGGAGAGGTTATATATCACAGCAGCAAAATTGTGATAGAGGTTTTTCGCCTTCTCCATGGTAAGTTAAATAATATTAGACGTTGGATAGATGAGATTAGAATGGTTCCCTGTGCAATTAGTATGACGTGCATGCATGAAATCTTTTGGAAATGTATGAACTGATGTTTAAATGTACAACAGGAGGGAATGATAGAGTGTTTATGCACATTAGTAAACATATTACGTTATTTCATGTTTAGATTAAGTAAACATATGTTTTTTCATGTTTAGCTTAGTATATATTATGAATTGTGCACGTTTAATTTCAGTCTAATTTAGTTAAATAAAACTATCAGTCTTATTAGTCAATAGTCGTGGAGAAAAAGCAACAGCTCCAACTTCAATCTGAGACCCGCCCAACACTGAGTTGCTCGTAACCGATTGGACGGGAAAGGTCGACTTGTTCGCAACTGATTGGACAACAGATCGCCACTCTGTATGTTTAAAAACTTGTCGGAGCGGGAGCTCGTTCTCTTTTGCTCTTTGTCTTTGTTCTTTGTGCTCTTGTGCTCATGTCTTCGTCCCACCGAGACGAGAAGTGCTTTCTCTGTCTCATTAGAATAAAGTAGTTTTTTGTTCACCATCTATTGTACTTGCTGATATTTTTATCAAGTGAACTCCAGACAATGCGCGAACCAGGAAAGAAAAACGAAGTTTTAACCGGACAATGTCAGTTATGAAACAAAAAAGTGATGTCAGTTGTCCTTTAAATCTAGTGTGTGCAAACCTTATAGCACAGTAAGAACACTACAACCCAATTTGGATTGGAATTGCCTTTATTAGTCTCGCAGTGGAGAAATTTACACTTCACATCAGCAAAGGGATGAAAGGGATGTTTTTTGATTGATTTATTAACAAACAGTCTTTCAAATGTGAAAAAAGCCCTTATCAGTTCATAAATTTGTCTCAAGGAATATGCAAGATATGGCATTTACATACTATTTTGCAGATACCGGGAGGAGGAAATGTAAATAGATTAAAATAACATACGCACTGTGATTTATCAAGATTCCGTCTGTTTTTAATAAGTTTCAATCGAAAGTGGAAAGTTAAAGAAATCAACATTTATTGAAAAAAAGAATCACATTCAACATTCAATACATATTGTTACACATCGAAATACTCAAGCTCAATAATATCTACTTGTGTTAAACTCTGCAAAATCATGGATGGATTGTCCTGACCGCGCACTCGACAAACTCGCCACGGACGCCCTCGCTCGCCTTCATGCGCAAACAGTACACGTGTATCGTTGCCAAGCACACAAACATAGGCTACCTACAGTTGAAATTTGCATACTCGGCACAGCAGCCAATCAGAAGCTTGCTTCCTGCTTCGGACTTTCCCAAGAACGCTTGTTTGCATATCATTTTCCAAAGTAGATGCACAGAACCTCAGCCTCAGAAGAAAGATTCAAAAGAAGTTAACAAAATTTGTGTCACTATAAATTTACATTAAACCGTGACTGTAAATAGTACTTGAGAGTTATGAAAGGCGCTCAGTGGCCCGTAGGAGACAACGCAACGCAAACAATGCTTTGTGCACAAAGACGGCAAAAGACAACTGCAATAAAACCTTCGGCCACGGATATTTTCCGTAAATTAAGCAACGTAGCGTTTGTGGTAGGTACAGCCTTTACCCTTTATTGCCTGAATTATGTTCTAATTAGAAAAAAAATAATTCTGTTCAGTTTTTATGGTCACTGATGGATATAATAACATACTAGTAGCTTCCTTTTTATTATTTTTCAATAATGTAGAAAATGTATGCCTAATTTGGCCCAATCATCATGAAAGGCCTATGTTGAGAGGGTGCCTTTTTTGGAACATATGTCAAGTGCAACTTCAAAGACTAGACTTTTACCCATATGACATATTTTTATTAAAATAATAAAATACATAAAATATTGACATAAAATACATACATAATTTACATAAAATAATGACATAAAATGTTTACATAAAAATACATAGTTCCTTAACAGATAAAGAAAACTAGCTAATAACCATGGAATAATGCAAAGCAGTTCTTGTGATGATTCAAACAAAGATTTACATTGCATTTTTTTTGCAGTAAATATTAGTTTTCACCGAATGCTTGCACCTGTTGCAGTTCTTTGCAACATATGGAACATGAGCTATGTTGTCAAACCGAATACTGTATCATCGGCGGGAAAAGAACCTCAATATCTTTTAGCTGTGGTTCAGCTGAACAATCGATTGAGCCTCACTGTGCCACAACACCAGATTTTTTTTGTTGCCAAATGTTGGAGTAAGGGGATAGATGTAAACCAATTATCAAAATACAATCGATGATTGTTTCCTGGTTGGATGTTTTGAGCCAAATGGAGCACAACATTTGAGGTCACTTTCTATCGTTCCTGTATATGGAATGCATACATGTAGCCATCATAACCTGCCAGCACAAACAACTTGAACCCCCAGTTCATTGGTTTATTTCGTAGATATTGCTTGAGTGTAAATCTACCTTCATAGAGTATAATTTGTTCATCAATTGACAAACGCTGTGATTTGGGTAATTCTTGAAACTTTTATCATTGGCCTTACTTTGTGCAAGGGGCATAATTTGAGTTCCTTGTTTTGTGTTGTCTGCTATATGCAAGTTCCTTTTTATAAATTCGAAGCGATCCCTTGACATACAGTACATTCTGCAGCATAATCAGTTAGTGGAGATAGCTTTTTCATTTGAAAATATTTGAATAGTGATAGAAGTTCATCAATGCAACAGTCACGACTGTGTCCGATGCCAAAATGTCTTCATCAACATGGTCAACATTTCATTCTCATCAAGATCTGGAAAGATATACAGTACATGGGTATTTTAGAAAAAAAAAAAAAAAACATATGGGCACAGCAACATTCAAAAAAGCAAAAACTATACCAAACTAACCATTTGATCTCAATGCTCTGATCTTACCGTGAAATGATCTTTCCTTACATTACATCACAAACAGAATTTCAGTCCTTTCAGATGCTTTATCTTCAAGTCAAAGTACTGTATTTGAGAATGTGAAACGCACATATGGTAGTGGGGACTATTTTGTCCACTAGGTGGCAACAAAACCTTACATAACACAAGTGGAAATGCAACCTATTATGTTCTTATGTTCTTCAAAACAATCATTTCTACTTTTTCTGATTACAAATTCTTTCTCTCAGATGATTTTACTTGACATGCCAATCTAATGTCCTCAAGGCCTTCAGAAGTAATTTTGCTGTCTTTGTATTGCCCCAAATAAAATATAGACTTTTAGCTTTTCCTGTATTATTTTTTCACAGAAACTTGTAAGTGTTGTACCTGCTCCTACCATGTTTCACAGTCTTTTGGAAATAGGAAGTGTTAAATTTGTACCAGACATTATGATGAAAATGTTTAAGTTTTCTAATTTCTGTTTAGGATATAAAAAAAAAAAAACATATGGACCTCTGTTTCAATAATTATATTGAGAATGCAAAGCTATGAGGTACAGCTATTAGTGTAAAACGCACCATTCACTTACAATTATTCGCATCGGGTACCCAGTCAGGATCAACAATATCATCATGAAACTAGCGTTAGCACGCCAAATGTTTCATCTTTTAGACACTACTATTTTTTAATATTTCTTGGTAAATAAACAAGTTAGCGTTAGTTTATGCATTTCAGTATCAAGGTAAACCTCTTCTGAATAGCTCATAAAATCGTCACAACATATACTTACGTGATATTTGATCCGTGACGAGAAGTAGAAGCTTTGAAGATGCAGGAGCGCACATTGTGTTGCGCAAGAAGGAGATGATGTCACTGACGCTCTTAAAGGCAAAGCTGGACATAACCTTTGTTAAAGGGACATGTAACTTGTGCTGCATCAGTTCCAATCGAAACTTGAACTGCTACCTTTAATTTTTTCGATCTATAAGCACTTATCTTTAGTGTACCAAATATGACCCCATCGTAAAGGGTTAATTTAAGAAAAACCTCTATACTTTGTGACAATGTTTTTTGCGATTTCTCGTCTTTCTTTATGGCCGGGCAGGCAACTTTTCAGAGTTGTCTGACTTGTCCGCTAACATTTTCAGACTATCAGACACTGTTTTTACTATAATTTGGACAAATTCGGCGGGCCGGATTAAAAAGCCGAACATTGAAATTCATTGAATCATTGAAAGCGAATTTATTCTCCGGCTTGGCATCAGGGACTTTGTACCACTTGAACCAGTCGACCGTGGACTTCAAATAGCCGGGCTTCAACCTAAATATATTTATACTATTTATATAAAATAGATATGTTTTATACCGTTCTCTTCAAATGTAAATGAAATAAGGAGGAAAAAAAGATCCCAGGAATTAAAAAAAATGACAGAATATTTTTTACTGTGTATGTGGCCCGCGGGCCGTAGTTTGCCCATGTCTGGTATAGAGTATAGAGCAGGGGTGCTCATTACGTCGATCGCGGAGGTAGCACTGGTCGATCGCAGCGTGACAGTAAAAAAACATTTATCAGCCTATCAAACGTCCCATCACTTGATTGACATACAGGGCAACCATTCAGATGACAACTAAATTTTGACATTTGGGTCGCCGCGAATGCGTAAACAACGGCGCTAAACGCAGCGAAATTTACAAGATAGTCAGCGAATTCCCTCAGATTATAAACCCTTGCCAAGTGCAGGCAGACTTCTTGAATTACCAGTGCATAATCCACCAACAAGCGTTATGCGCTAAAATGCTCAACATGAGGAAATGTGCTACCTCCTTGACTGCATTATTCGGCTCCACTTATTTATGTGAGTCAGCCTTTTCCTACATGAAGATCATGAAGTCCAAATACCGTTCCACCATGACTGATGAACATTTGGAAATGTGCTTGAGGCTGGCTGTCAGCAGCTACTGTCCCTGGCTGATTCAATTTGATTAATTTATTTATTTTTTAATGGCATGAAAATGTGCAAACAAAGTAAAAGAAAAAACACTGCAAACAAAGTAGAATAAAATCAAACACACTCTCTTTGAACAACTCATGGAGCATTGTGCTCCATGAACTGTTCTCTATTCTCAAAAAGCAGAAAGACAAAAAAAAGAGCGTGCTAACAACTACCGATAACAATGTTCTTCTCTCTGAAAAAGACTCCTTCAGTAGAAAAAGACGTTACAGCGCAGCGAAGTCAGGATGAATAGGCGCCGTAGCAAAATATTGTTTTACAACACTGTTCTTTACATCTGTGTAAGCTCTCAGTCGTACAGGAATGGTCCATTGATGAAAAGGTTTCTTCAGCCGTCATCTGTACTTCCTTGAAGGTGTCGGACATTTCGCTTCTTATCCAAGAAACTTTGTCAGCAAACTAAAGTCTTACTGGTAGTTTAGGCCCATATATATCCCTATTGTCCAGACATGGCGGTGCCGGACTCTGCTATAATAGGTCCCTGCTCTCAGGTTGGGAGGAGCAGAGGACTACTCCCTGCAGCTGCTCCACTGATCTTTAAAACACTGCGGTGATCAAACTCACAACAACAACAAAATAGACATACGGTGATGATCTGTGGGTGAGCAGCAGCAATTTTTTTATTTATTCAAATAGCATGCAAACATACAAAGCAACAGAAACAAACAAATAACACTGCAAACAAAACACAACAAAAGTAGACAAAACCTTTGGTTTTGAATAGCTCGTGACGCTTCTAAAAGTAAATCTGAGGTGTGTCTCAGCCAATCTTTCTGCATACTTGATATTTTCCAAATAGTTGGCAACATACATTAGGTGACGTAATCGCGTATGAGACAGTACCTGATCGCACAGGAAATAGGAGTTCCTGACAGATAATCATTATACAAGAAGAAAAAAGAGGAGAGAAGAAAAAAATAGAAAAGAGAGAGAGTGGGGGAGGGGGTGCCAGGGGTTTTAACCTTTCATCGAGTCTGCACAACATAGTGAAATTGACAAAAAAGAGAGGAGGGGACACCAGATGAATTCGGCAAGCACATCATCCTATGCCATATTTCATCAACAAATCATGTGTTTTGATAGCGTTTAAGTCGGCAGATGGTTGAATTGTTTTCATAGTTTCATTTCATTTTGAAATATTACAAATAGGGGTTTCCTCCCACAAAATTTAGATTTATGAATATGATGTTTGGCAAGAAAAACTAATACATTAATAATAAAATATTTATCGTTGGTCTTGTTGTAATATCCAAACAGCATGTCTTTGTAATGAAATATGAACGGAGAAGTGATTTTACATTGAACGTATTTGACAAAGTGTTTCCAGAAGCGAGTAGTTTCGGGACAAGCCCAGAAGAGGTGAGTTGCAGTTTCAGGCTCAGCTTCACAAAATGTACAAGATATATCCTGTAAGGACCGGATCTTATGTTTAACAGGATAGCAACGGTGCAAAAGTTTGTAGGTTATTTCTCTTTGTTTGTTTGAGATGAAAAATTTATATGGAAGGGTCCAACGTTCTGTTGTTCCGTCGACATACGTTCTCCAGTGATGAACAACGTAGGGAACCGTCACAAAAGATTTTAGAAACAAATGTCGAATTGCACGGTTCCGATTTCGAGCAATTGACGAGAAATAGAGTTTCCCCAGGGCAGTTTCTGTCACTGGAATTGGCGGTGGTCTGTCGGGAGTAGCGTAGTGACCCTTGAACAGGCTTATGATACCACTTGGGATGGCATCCATAACGATGGCAAAGTCCTTAGGGGTCACAGGGATTTGATGCGTATTGAGAAACTCAGCATAGTTCATTAAAACATTGTTTGTGTTAAAAAGTTGCTTTACATAAATGATACCCAAGTCAATCCATCTCGACAAAAACAGTGATTTGTTTTTGTACAAAATATGAGTTATTCCAGATCATACATGAATGCGGAGAGAAAGAATGGTTATACATTAGGCACCAGGCTAATAAAACTTGTTTATGGAATTTTGATAGGTTAACAGGCAATTTTTCAACCTTATAATTACATTTCAGCAAGAAAGACAGACCACCAAGTCGGGAAAACATGGATTTTGGAATGAAATTCCAGATTGCATCAGGACTACACAGATAATTACGCAGCCAGTTAATCTTAAACGTATAGATTAGAGAAGTAAAGTCCAAAAAATTTAGGCCTCCCTCCTTTAACGTCCTGGATATGACCGAGTTTCTTATATAATGAGTTTTATTTTACCATACAAAGTTATACATTATTTTGTCCATTGTCTTACATGTGCTTGGATCCACATTTAAAGTCATTGTAGGATATACAAACCGAGAGATTCACTCACTTTTTGCTAGCAGTATTCTTCCGTTTAGTGATAGATCCCTTTGTAACCAGTGATTAAAGCGCTTCTTGGTTTGATCAATTATTGGATCGAGGTTCAGATGACAACGCTCTTCGTCTTCTTTGGCTATGACAGCACCTAGGTACGTCACTTGATTTTTAACAGGTATGTTGTATAGCATACTCATTACATGATTTCACAGCTAACAACTCACATTTATTTATATTAAGCGAAAGACCTGACGCTTTGGAAAACTCTTTAACCAGAGCTATGGCCTTTGGAATTTGCTCAGGATTTTTCAGGAAGAGTGTGGTGTCATCTGCCACCTGGCTAATCACAACCTGCCTGCCCGCGACTTCAATACCTTGGACCTCGCTTTCAGTGACCAACAGTGATAAGATTTGTGCTGCAAGTAAGAATAAATAGGGAGAAATGGGACAACCTTGACGGATGCCACGGGAGACGTTGAAGCGAGGGGACGTACCATATTTAAGCAGTATTGAGGGGTTGCAGTTGGTGTACAGTGTCTTAACAGCCTGAGTAAAGTAGTTTCCAAAACCAAACTTATTAAATGATTGAAAAATAAAACGGTGTTCCAAAGTGTCAAAAGCTTTGTAAAAATCGAGAAATAAAATAAAACTATTGTGGTTAATAAGTTCCTGATAATCAAGAATATCCAATACAAGACGAACATTATTGGCAATGTGTCTTTTACTCAAGAAGCCTGACTGTGTTTCACTAATTATATGCGGTAAGGATTTTCTAATTCGGTTTGCAAGGATGGAGGCCAAAACTTTATAGTCTGTATTTAGTAGGCAGATAGGGCGCCAGTTTTCAAGAGATGATGTGTCTTTTTTTGGTTTTGGAATGAGAGATATAAGACCTTGAGAGAGTGAACAGGGGAGGGAGCCTTTTGAGATGCTTTCAGAAAAAACATTGAGCAGAAAAGGAGCCAAAGGGTCAGAAAAGGTTTTATACAATTCTGAAGTAAGCCCATCGGAGATTTATTCATCTTGAGCTGCTTAATTGCATCCTGCACTTCAATTAGATTGATTGGTTGATCACATCGTTTTTTTCTCATTAATGCTAATAGTTTTATTGGACGTAATGGACTCTAAAATTGACACTGGCTCTGCTTGCATATGGTTGGAAGTATATAGGTTACCATAGAATTTTGAGCAGAAAGAGGAGATTTTGTGGTAGTCTGAAACAATTTTGTTATCAATTTTTAATGTGTCAATGGTTTGTTTTTTAGATTTAGATTTTTCCAAGTTAAAGAAGTACGATGAGCATTGTTCCCCTTCTTCCAGCCAACGCCTCCTGGATCTGATAAATGCGCCCTCTGCTTTTCGTCTATATATATCATCAAGTTTATTTTGGTAGTCTGCTAACTTGGCACGATCATCCTCAGATAGGGTTGCTGATTGACTGGAAAGAGACATTATTTGAGCACATAAATCGTCCTCTTCCGCTCCTCTGTGTTTCGCTAAATTGCTGCTATATTTCCTCATATATTTAACAATTTCGTATTTTAGACGTTCCCATTGGAGGCTGAAAGAGTTTTGAAGAAGGGCTGTGTCCCAATGAGACTTTATTAACCGGTTTATATTTTCCTTTACCTCATCATGGGCTAACAAACTATTGTTCAGCTTCCAACATAAAGCCTTAGGAATATTCATAACTGGTGTCAAGGTTACCTTAAGTGTAATTATTTTATGATCAGACATTGGTGCTGGGTGGCAGTCTACTTCAACGAGGTCCTCAGAGATTGTTTTAGATATCAACCAGTAATCCAGTCAATATTGTTTTGAAAGGTCCTTAGAGTGCCAAGTATATGTTTTTAGAGAGGGAAACTGTTGGGTAAAATTCCCTCATCTTCGTCTGGTTCGGACTTCGTCGAGTTTCTTGATGAAATGCCAGTTGAGTCAACAGTTGGTACACAGCAAAAACTACTTTATTCAGTAACAATCGTGAGAAACATCTCTAGTTGGAGCTGGACAAAAGAAGAACCCCCGTCTGCCTCTTCAGGCTTAGTTTAAAGAATACCGCGACAGTCTGTTGACCAATCAGTTGCGGACAAGTCGATCTTCCGTCCAATCGGCTACGAACAAATCAGTGTTGGGAGGGCCTTAGACTGAATTTGCCTGTTGCAACAACTATTGAACTAATATGCTTGATAATGCTATGTAAACTAAATTAAACATGCAATAATCATAACATTAATCAGAACATTAAACATGAAATAACATAATGTTTACTAATCTAAGCATGAAATAACGTCATATGTATACTAATGTGCATAAACCCTCTATCACCGATCCTACATTCCTCCACTCTATATTTGTCTTCGATCTTCATGAAAAAAAGTCTATTCTAGCAAAAATTGCATGCAGATTGGAGTAATGTGTGTAATCTCGATGTAATGTGTGTGAGTCCCTCCATACATCTATTATCATGAGTTGTTTTAATTGTGTGTTAATGCACTTGGTTATGTGTGATCTAGATTTCTTTGTGCTTGTTGTATCTAGGTCATGGTCGTCGGGCGCCATGTGCGCGGGCGGTGGTCTTTGTTGACTTTGCCAAGGCCTTTGATTCAGTCAGTCATTGCCACATCCTGAAGGCGCTTGGTCGCACCGGGCTTGACAGGCATATCCTTGCGCTGGTTAGGAATGCCTATGACAGCTGCTCAACGCGCATTACGCGTGGCAGCCCTAAGTCCGACTCGATCCACATGCAGATAGGCGTCAAGCAGGGGGACCCTATCTTGTACTTGGGTGTGTACATAGTCCCAACCAAGGGGATTGTTTATCGTGATATGCTCGCCTTAACCCAGGCATGGCTTGAGGCGTTAGGTCGTGCCCCCTTAAAACCCAGTCAGAAGGTCACCATACTTAACAAATTCTTGGTACCTAGGCTACTGTACCACGCCATGGGACGCGCCCCCATTACCAAGCTGAGGCACATTGATAGGGAGGTGAGGAATGTGGTCAAAGAATGGCTCCACCTCAAACAAAGCACTTGTAATGGGATCCTCTATTCCCTCACCAAGGATGGGGGTCGAGGTATCACTTCTTGTTCGTCTTTCCTGGTTCGGTGTTGTCGGAAGTTCACTTGATAAAAATATCAGCAACGACGATAGATGATGAACAAAAAACTACTTTATTCTAATGAGACAGAAAAAGCACTTCTCGTCTCGGTGGGACGAAGACATGAGCACACAGACAAAGATACAACAAAGAGAGAGAGCAAAGAGCAAAGAGAGCGAGCTCCCGCTCTGACAAGTTTTTAAACATACACAGTGGCGATCTGTTGTCCATTCAGTTGAGGACAAGTCGATCTTCCCGTCCAATCGGTTATGAACAACTCTGTTGGGAGGGTCTTAGATTGGAGTTGGAGCTGTTGCTTCTTTGCAACGACTATTGAACTAATAAGACTGATAATTTTATTTAACTAAATTAGACTGAAATTAAACGTGCACTAATCATAATGTATACTAGGCTAAACATGAAAAAACATATGTTTACTAATCTGAACATGAAATAACGTAATATGTTTACTAATGTGCATAAACACTCTATCATTCCCTCCTGTTGTACATTTAAACGTCAGTTCATACATTTCCAAAAGTTTTCATGCATGCACGTCATACTAATTGCACAGGGAACCATTCTAATCTCATCTATCCAACGTCTAATATTATTTAACTAACCATGGAGAAGGCGAAAAACCTCTATCACAATTTTGCTGCTGTGATATATAACCTCTCCATTTTTGAGGGTTTTTAATGAGGAAAACTCCTTCTCGGCTCTCCGTTTCCTTTTTTTTGCTTTTGTTCTTTGGAGCAACCACTCTCTGGCCATGGTGTACTATCCCTAGCTACAACACTGGGTCCCCTTCACGCATTTGTTGATACAAAACCTTTGCGTAATTCACCTGAGAATTAGTTATCATATTCATTAGCATTGTTCTTAAGCATGGAATAATACAACCAATGACTAAGAAAATAAGTACAATCGCAATTGCGAAAGGGATAAACATTCTGAGCAAAATCCGATACCAAGGGCCCCCAAAGAGCCCATCAAAGATCCACGGTTGATCAGGCCGGTGATCTTTGGCCATGGCATCTCTGAGATCCCTGACAACAGACAAAGCATCAGTCATGTTTATGGAATTCGCTTCTTCGGGTATGTACGTACAACAAGTGTCACCCACCATAGCACAGACGCCCCCTTGTGGGGCTGTCAAAAGGTCCAAAACAATTCTATTTTGCAGCACCATTTGTCTAATTGCTGCAATTTCAGTGTTTTGCATTTCATCTACTTCCAAACTGGCATTTACAAACACTTGAAACCTGTAGTCAATTGTTTCAATTCGTAGCATGTTTTTAGCCACTCCAATTTGTGGAAAAAGAGCTAACATTACCTTACTTCCCGTGCTACGGTGTTTGAATTGTTCTGGAACATCAGTTCCCCAGATCGAATCATGGGGCTTAAACGACACTCTTCTTTTCACATGATGGTGCGCTGGACGACTGGTAACGATGAAAGTATTGTCAGTTACAGTAACAGGTGCGCACATACTGTAGGCTCTCGGAGGAATAAAAGAATACACTTTCCAACCACATAACCACCAAAGATGTGAAGATACAGGTAAAATGGTGACATTGGTGTTTAACGGTAGCACGTATAAACATCTATTCTCATCTATAAAACCTAAATTTTGACCTGTACCGTACATTGCAACACATACTGGTAATCTCAATCCGCTCTCGGTCATAACCTGATTTTCAGTTTCCAAAATGGTATCTAAACTTGGAACAATCTCTCCTCTCGAAGCATTGCGAAGAACTGGAAAATGTTGATCAGGTTTATGCGAAGATATTAACATATACGCAGCTCGAGCCATTTTATCTCCAAATACCTTTGAATGTACTCTTTGTTGCGTTACAGAATGTGGCATAAAAGAACAAACAAAGCAATTACTTTTCCTATTTTGTTTAGCAATTAATGTAGCATAACGATACCACGTGTTTGATAACAACGGATTCCAGTCATGTTTTTCTCGTGCAAACGGTTGATATAATGCGTCCATGACACCTGAATTTTGGGCTTTTTTGTCAGGTATTTCAACATAGGCTGTCAGTCTGATGTGCGGTTTGTTTTTGAACGGCGATGTCACGACTGGTGTTGTCAAAGATGACAAGATACATATAGTTACGGGAAAACCAGTGTGATGTTCACGAGAATCAGGACAGAGTCTCAAGTCCAGGCATCCTGCAACATCATGAGTTATAATAGCAAGTTGGATATCAGTCATTGTACCAGCTCCAGTTCCTGTTCCTAACCAGTTCCCTCGAGCTATCTTGACGACGATTCGTTTTGCTTCTTGGGCACAGCTGTTTCGAACCCATTCTGTGTTAGGCTTAGAACGGACCACAACGGAATCCCAACCAGTGGTCCAAGCCTTCCCTGACTTCATACGAGCGTACCAAAACTCTTGAGGATAATTGCTACCCTCTTGTCGTGCTTCGTTCACGAGGACGCAAAGAGGAAATGACACAATTCCTGCAGCTTCGAGTGGAAAGCAGGCTACAGGATGTGTCAAGCTTGGGCACTTTACTGCCATCGTTGGTTGCAATGGTGGAGTTTGGCAGGCTGATGGAATGGGAGGCTTTACGTGCGTCATCTGGATTGCCTCCACTAATTCATACAGCAAGATGATGTGGACCAAACCCATGGCTATTGAGTAGTTTGGCTCTGTCTCTCTTCCAGCTGCTCCGGATCTGGTTGGTGAGCGATCTTGCAGTGGCTTTGATGCACCCAGGTGGATCTCTCTGCGATTTTGATGGCAGCTGGCGTTGTTATCAGCACGGTGAATGGCCCCTCCGACTTTGGTGCAGACCTTGATCAGCGCCTTCGGGGGGCCCAGCAGCCTCTCTGTTCCTGCAAAGGGAACACAGGACTGCGGCAGTACACGTGCTGTGGACCTCTTTGTTGTTGTAAAAATTTTTACACAATTTTGCCAACAAAATGCTTGGATCTGATTCATTCTTTTTGCCCAAAGTTCACCTTCCCATAATGGGAGGAAAAATGGTCTTCCATTGCAGTATCTCAAAAGGCGTTAAGCCGTTGTTAGTGGGTGTTATTCTCATATATAATTTAACCAAAAACAGGCATTCAGGCCATGGTTTGCCTGTTGCCTCCATGGTTTTTCTGAGTCGATTTCTATTGTGCCATTCGTTCTTTCAACGAATCCTGCACTCTGTGGATTATATGCACAGTGGTTCTTTAATTTAATACCTATATGTTCAAAAATTTTGGTTATTACGTCATTAACAAAATATTAATGACCATTATCACTCCAAATTATTCTTGGTATGCCATGTTCTGGAATAATATGTTTGCATAACGCTTTTGCAACGGATAATGTATCGGATTTCTTTGAAAGCACAATTTCCACCCATTTGGTGAATGAATAAATTAACACCAAACAGTATTTATAAGAATTACTTGTGCTTAGTTCAATGAAATCCATGTGGACCACTTCAAAGGGGTGTGACCCTTGTGGAAATGTTCCTCTTTTTGGTCGCATGTTACCTTGTGGATTGTGTTTACAGCAAATCAAACAACTCCGACAAAAGTTTTTTGCATATGAGTTGAAACCTCTGCTTAAATGGAATAATTTCCCTGCTATAAACACCATGCCCGCTGTTGATACATGTGAACTACCATGGCTCAATCGAGCCACCATAGGGAACATGTTTCTCGGTAAACATGGTTTGTTGTCTATTTTATACAGCTCATCAACGAGCTTAGCACCATCGGCAAGCCACAAAGGCTTCAATAAGCCTCTCACTAAATCTGTATGTTTAACAATCTTTCCTTCTATCCATTTACGCTTTAGTCAATGCAACAATTTCTGTTGTTTGTTTTGAATACGTTTTTGGTAATGAACCATCAGCAATACTTCCAGTGTGGATGCTGCCAGATAAAGGTATGTCATCCAAATCAGGTTGTAGAAATGTCATCATCTTTTTCTTTAGAGGTCCAACTTCTTTTTGGAAAACTGTAATTTATCCAAAGAAGTTTTGTTACCTGTATTCGCTAAATATTGGAACAAAGCTATTGACACAGTCTTGTTCTCATCTTCAGTCGGTGAAGCAATTAAGATGTCGTCAATGTATAATAGAATTTGAGAAGTCACCGAATTTTTTAAGGTCAGCAATATATGAAGACATTTCTTGTGAGAAAAAAATTTGGTGTAACGACTGAGTGTCCCCAGTAGGGGACGTGTGTTCCAATCTATTCTCATCCTGACCCACATCTGGTCTACATAAAGCAGTAAGGGGGGGAGAGTGAATGTGGGGGAACAAGAGAGGGCAGCCTTCTCGAGGAAGTGGTGGAGTGGACCCCGCGCGAAGATCCCCTCCACCCCTTTGACCTCTGACTCCCAAGCTCAAATTCCCCATTCCACAGCTCGCCCCGCCTATTGCATTGGTTAATTCTCTGTCTCAGCAATGGCGATTTTAAGAACATGAGCTCCTTTGTCCTTCTAAGGCAGGAGGTACTTCTTCAGCGGCCATCTTTGAAGACATAGCTTTTTCATTCTTTTCCAATCTGCTTGAATTGCTCAACATATATGGAATCCTCACCATGTCAGAAAATAATACAGTTGGGGTGTCAGAAAAACACACTGAAAGCGTCCTTTCAGTATATTTTACTTGTATCCCATTTTTTTTCTTTCTCTTTTTTTATGTTGAATTTCCTACTCCGGTGGATTTTTTCCATAATCTCCGGACGTTCTCAGAAACCAATCTTCGTTAGGTTGGCACCTCCTCATACGTCATTTTTGTTCCCGTCGATGTTTTCCCAGAATAACACCTTTTCACCCGATTCCAATGATGTCCCAAGCATCTCCTGAGAACCTTCAGCGTTTCTTGTCCATTCAACTGATAAGAAGCACACAATTCCTCAAAATTCTCAGTCCAACTTTCCACATTCTCAACAAAAATCACCTAATCCTTTGCATGCTTCAGCGAAATCACTGTCACACCACGATGGTTTAGTCCTGTATGCTTGAAGAATTAGCCAATTGAACAAGTGGAAAAGCTTCACAATCACTTTCATTATTCATTTTAATTTCATTCAATTCTTCAAGCGGATACAACAGACATTTGGAGTCATCACAGGGGGGGGGGGGGGGCACCCGCCCCACAGGGGTTGAACAGTAGAAGGAGGAGGGGGGGGTCTATGGGGGTGTCCTGCAGTTTGGATCAATGACTGCATCCGATCTGCCATCTTTTTTTTAATTCGTTTCACTTCCAATTCATGCTCTCTGATTCGCGCTTGTATAAGTCATCTATCACAAGCTAAACTCTCATCACGGATATTTTGGAGAGATCTGCCAACCGCAGAGGCATCTTCAACTGAAACATAATCTCGTCCAATGGCTGAACTAGCAAAACACCAGAATATTCACCGTTCCATCCACTTCTAGCAATAAAGTTCGCTTCCTGGAAACTTTTTGGACATAAACTCTACGTCCCTATGAATTGGGGTCTTTTTAGAAAAAATAGCACCCATTTTCACTATTGCAACAACAAATTCCTTCTTTAACTAACACCAGAAAAGAAGCACACCTCGCGATGTTGATTCAAACCCAAGAACAAAGGGCGTGATTCGCGCCAATCCTCAGCCAGGATGCGCGTTCACGCACACACACAAGGAATGCTCTTACGCACACACGCACACACACACACACCAACGGCTCAAATGACTTCGCCCCCACCCTTTTTTTCTCTCCGAGACAAAGAACCTTCTCTGTGCCACTATACTAGCATAGACAAACCACTTTTAAGAATGTATTTTTGATCTTATTTCTTTCCTCTCGACCCCGTACTGTAGCAGCTGCCCTTAATACTTCCGCTTTTCAGAATAAAAGCGGTCCACCACACAAACTGAATCCCAGCTATCACCACCTTGTGATCAAATTTTTTTCTCGCTGGAAAACTTCCGAATCACAATTCGGCGTGTGGAACCCAAACTGGACACATTTAGTCAATAAAAAACAACTAAAAGATGTCCCGCGCACATTAATATGCACTTCTTCGCCGGCATACGTATTCTCATTTGGCCACCTTGCCTAACGAAAATCGCTTCACACCGGTTCCGTACGTGAGTCAAGTGGAAAAGACTGCCCTGGCCAGGAGTAGTCTCACAATGCATTCAAATAATGGCTGCTAGCTAGCGTGGTACTTACTTAGTGAACTTTTGAATACTGCCGTGTAGTCCTCCAGCCAGACCATTAGGAGCCCCACCGCCACCGGAAAGGAGTGATTCTTCCCGTCTCTCGTGCGGACCGCACAAGCAGGCTTCAGCGAAGAGCGAAAAAAAAATATTCGTTTCTTCCGTAGGTCGGAACCAGTCAAGGAGCAGGTTCGACGCGCGTCTCTACGCGTGTTTCCCCGTTAAAAGTATAAAACGGGCTGAACCACCGGGAGCTTTTTGAGCTGTGTTCCCGTCTCGCCGTGACTGGGTCGCCCAGGTGGTAGTCCCCACGCTAAGGCTGGTTGACTGGCACGGGTTTCTTGGCACCAATTAATGTTCGGTTAAAACTTCTTGTTCGTCTTTCCTGGTTCGGTATTGTCGGAAGTTCACTTGATAAAAATATCAGCAATGACGATAGATGATGAACAAAAAACTACTTTATTCTAATGAGACAGAAAAAGCACTTCTCGTCTCGGTGGGACGAAGACATGAGCACACAGACAAAGATAGAACAAAGAGAGAGAGCAAAGAGCAAAGAGAGCGAGCTCCCGCTCTGACAAGTTTTTAAACATACACAGTGGCGATCTGTTTTCCAATCAGTTGCGGACAAGTCGATCTTCCCGTCCAATCGGTTACGAACAACTCTGTTGGGAGGGTCTTAGATTGGAGTTGGAGCTGTTGCTTCTTTGCAACGACTATTGAACTAATAAGACTGATCATTTTATTTAACTAAATTAGACTGAAATTAAACGTGCACTAATCATAATGTATACTAGGCTAAACATGAAAAAACATATGTTTACTAATCTGAACATGAAATAACGTAATATGTTTACTAATGTGCATAAACACTCTATCAACTAGGCTTGAGCGGCACGTACCCAGCAGCTTGGTCAAGCGAGTGTGGCGCACGTGTTCCAGTGGTGATCATTGGGCCCGATCAGCAGCTCGCTCGGTCACTAAACAGGCTGTTTGGCCACTGTGGTGGAAGGTGGCTGGAGGGTTATCTGATGACCTCCCCGTCATCCCAAGGACAGGTAAGATTCCACATCTTATACTCCCGTGTTGGAGAGATATTGGAAATAGGGCCTGGGAGAACTTAGAAGTGCAAGGAAAAGGGGTTGCTGTGTTTAGGGGAGACAGGATCAGCAACTCGAGGATTAGAGAGCATCACTCCAATATCATCCGCCCAAAGCACTTTATTAGAGCTTTAGCCCTCAGGGTGGCCGTTTAGGTTAGGTGGGCACAACCCCAAAGGTCCAGTTGTGTGCGGGGCTTGTAAGCTCCAATATGAATCACAGGCCCACGTCCTCGGCAAATGCGTTGCGCTTCGTGGAAATATCATACTAAGGCACAATAAGCTTTGCACGGTGTTGGTCCAGGTGATGACTGACCATCGCTGGGTGGTTGAAAGGGAGGTTAGTGTTGGTGACAAGGAAGGCAAGATGTTCAGGATGGACATTGTAGCTGCAAAAGGTTCACTCTTGTTAATCATAGATGTAACAGTAAGTCGATGAGAAGGTTTCTTCAGCCGTCATCTGTACAAAAGTGAAGGTTTCGGACGTTTCGCCTCCTATCCAAGAGACTTCGTCAGCGAACTAAAGTCTGACTGGTCGTATCGGCCCCATTTATATATCCCTAATGTCCAGACCTAGTGGTGCCGGACACAGCTATGATAGGTCCCTACTCGCAGGTTGGGGGGGCGCGGGACCCCCCCTGTGGCCCCACTGATTGTTCCTACATTCCTGACTAACGATTGGCCTATTACCCCCACTCCCCCCGGTATCACCTCATCAGCATAACGACCCTCATCAGCATTGCGAAAGTTGCCTAACCTGTTTTGCCTGAGCAGGCTATTGTATGAACGATCCAAATTGAACCTCACACCACCAGACCGGTTTAATGAAGGATTTTGTTGTTTTATAAGAATCGCCTCTTTTACCCCCCTTTCAAACCATCTATGTTCTTTCGCTAAGATTTTAACCTCATTGTCGTCAAATGAGTGGTTAGTAGCTTTTAGGTGCAAATGTACTGCGGATTGAGGCCCACTAGTATTATCCCTGTGATGTTGATAAAGTCTTTTTTTGAGAATTTGTTGAGTCTCCCCAATGTACTGCTCTTTACAATTTTCATTCTTACAATGTATGGAATAAACTACATTACTTTGTTTTTCATTTGGTAGCCTATCTTTTGGATGCACTAATTTTTGCCTTAACGTGTTTATCGGTTTGAAATAAGTAGGAATTTTATGTTGCCAAAGGACTCTTTGTAATTTTTCAGAAACTCCTGCAATGTACGGTACTGCTACTCCTCTCCTTTTAGAATCTTGAGAATTATTGGTTTCGTTCGCTATTCTTTCTTTCTGACATTTGTTGAATGACCACTGAGGGTACCCACAGTTAGTGAGTTCTCTCCTGATATGTTTTGACTCCTTTTCTCTACCTTCAGTGCTAGTTGGTATTAGTTTAGCCCTATGCTGGAGGGTTCTGATAACTCCTAGTTTATGTTGTAAAGGGTGGTTAGAGTCAAAAAGTAAGTATTGGTCAGTGTGCGTAGCCTTCCTAAAGACTTCTGTTTTTAGCGCTCTGTCCTCTTTTATAATTACTTTACAATCCAAGAAGGCTAGTTGGTTCTCTTGAATGTCCTCACGAGTAAATTTAATGTTGAAGTCTACAGAGTTGAGATGATCTGTGAAGGATTGAATTTCTTGTTTCTTAATTATGACAAAAGTATCGTCCACATATCTAAACCAGTGTCTAGGTTTTGTCCCTGGGAAGGATGTGAGGGCCTGTTTCTCCATCTCTTCCATGTAAAGATTAGCCACTATGGGTGAAACTGGTGAGCCCATAGCACAACCATGGATTTGTTTATAAAATTTTTCCCGAAATTGAAAATACGTAGTATTAAGGCAGATTTCTAATAATTGGCAGATTTGATCCGGTTTCAGTTTGGTTCTTTCATGCAGAGAAACATCCGCCAGCAGCCTCGTCCTCACCACTGAGACTGCTGCTGGGGTTGGGACAGATGTAAAGAGAGAAGTCACATCGTATGATGCCAAAGTTTCCTCAGGTTCCAATATGAGGTCTTTGATCCTCTCTACAAACCCTGTGGTGTTCTCTACGTGGTATTCTGTGTTACCAACCAACGGAGCTAAAATAGTTTTTAAATATTTGGCTACATTGTATGTAGAGGAGTCAATGCTACAAACAATGGGTCGGAGGGGGAACCCTTCTTTATGTATTTTTGGCAGGCCATAGATACATGGCGTGGCCTCTCCCGGGTATAATCTAAAATACATCTGTTCATCTATATGTTTTCCTTTCTCTAGCTTTTGGAGACAGTCAATCATTTCTTTCTTGTATCTATTGGAAGGGTCCCTTTTTAGTTGCTCATACGTGTTAGAATCACTGATTAACCTATTTATTTTGTCTTCATAATCCAATGTGTTGAGCAGCACTGTGCATCTGCCCTTGTCTGCTGGCAAAATAGTAATATTTTTGTCTTTTTGTAGAGTAGTTAACGCCTTTCTCTCTTCTAATGTTATGTTGGACGGAGGAAGTTTGGCACTACTGAGAAGAGCTGATATTTTAATGCGTAGATCATCTGCCTCTGCATACGAAAGTTTGTTATTTTTAATAGCCGATTCAGTAGCTGTGATATAATCTATTGTAGGTATAGTTTTAGGAGTCACTGAGAAATTTAAACCTTTGGTAAGTACTGCCTTTTCTGTCTCTGAGAGATCTCTGTCTGACAAATTTTTGATCCAATTCTCCCTTGCAAACTGTTCATACCTAATTTTACGCGTGTTTACCAGTAGCTGAGATTGTTTCAGTAAAAGTAATTTTTGAAATTTACCCTTTTGTCTCTCTTTGGTTTTGCTGTGGTGCCTCATATAACCGGATTTAGTAAATTCACACACTTCCTGATAGATTTTGTGGGTAAGATTAGTTTGTAATCGCTGATTTTTTCTTTCTGAAAAATTACAAAGAGTCCTTTGGCAACATAAAATTCCTACTTATTTCAAACCGATAAACACATTAAGGCAAAAATTAGTGCATCCAAAAGATAGGCTACCAAATGAAAAACAAAGTAATGTAGTTTATTCCATACATTGTAAGAATGAAAATTGTAAAGAGCAGTACATTGGGGAGACTCAACAAATTCTCAAAAAAAGACTTTATCAACATCGCAGGGATAATACTAGTGGGCCTCAATCCGCAGTACATTTGCACCTAAAAGCTACTAACCACTCATTTGACGACAATGAGGTTAAAATCTTAGCGAAAGAACATAGATGGTTTGAAAGGGGGGTAAAAGAGGCGATTCTTATAAAACAACAAAATCCTTCATTAAACCGGTCTGGTGGTGTGAGGTTCAATTTGGATCGTTCATACAATAGCCTGCTCAGGCAAAACAGGTTAGGCAACTTTCGCAATGCTGATGAGGGTCGTTATGCTGATGAGGTGATACCGGGGGGAGTGGGGGTAATAGGCCAATCGTTAGTCAGGAATGTAGGAACAATCAGTGGGGCCACAGGGGGGGGTCCCGCGCCCCCCCCCAACCTGCGAGTAGGGACCTATCATAGCTGTGTCCGGCACCACTAGGTCTGGACATTAGGGATATATAAATGGGGCCGATACGACCAGTCAGACTTTAGTTCGCTGACGAAGTCTCTTGGATAGGAGGCGAAACGTCCGAAACCTTCACTTTTGTACAGATGACGGCTGAAGAAACCTTCTCATCGATGGACCACTCCTGTACGACTGAGAGCTTACACAGACGTATTGCTGCCAACTTTGGGAGAGACATCCTTCTGCTGGTACGTAACTTAGAAAAGGCCACCTTTAAATTAGCTGATTTAAAGAACCACCTCAGATTCAATCTTAGATGTAGACAGAGCCGGTTAATTCCTAAATGCTTGAAGCAAGCACCCCTGGAACCCGGATACTTAGCCGACAAAATGCAACAAAATTATACTAGGAAAATTCTAAATTTGCGAATTAGGAGACTTAACATAGAGATAAAAAACAAACAGTCAGAAATAGAAACTTATTATCAGCGATTACAAACTAATCTTACCCACAAAATCTATCAGGAAGTGTGTGAATTTACTAAATCCGGTTATATGAGGCACCACAGCAAAACCAAAGAGAGACAAAAGGGTAAATTTCAAAAATTACTTTTACTGAAACAATCTCAGCTACTGGTAAACATGCGTAAAATTAGGTATGAACAGTTTGCAAGGGAGAATTGGATCAAAAATTTGTCAGACAGAGATCTCTCAGAGACAGAAAAGGCAGTACTTACCAAAGGTTTAAATTTCTCAGTGACTCCTAAAACTATACCTACAATAGATTATATCACAGCTACTGAATCGGCTATTAAAAATAACAAACTTTCGTATGCAGAGGCAGATGATCTACGCATTAAAATATCAGCTCTTCTCAGTAGTGCCAAACTTCCTCCGTCCAACATAACATTAGAAGAGAGAAAGGCGTTAACTACTCTACAAAAAGACAAAAATATTACTATTTTGCCAGCAGACAAGGGCAGATGCACAGTGCTGCTCAACACATTGGATTATGAAGACAAAATAAATAGGTTAATCAGTGATTCTAACACGTATGAGCAACTAAAAAGGGACCCTTCCAATAGATACAAGAAAGAAATGATTGACTGTCTCCAAAAGCTAGAGAAAGGAAAACATATAGATAAACAGATGTATTTTAGATTATACCCGGGAGAGGCCACGCCATGTATCTATGGCCTGCCAAAAATACATAAAGAAGGGTTCCCCCTCCGACCCATTGTTTGTAGCATTGACTCCTCTACATACAATGTAGCCAAATATTTAAAAACTATTTTAGCTCCGTTGGTTGGTAACACAGAATACCACGTAGAGAACACCACAGGGTTTGTAGAGAGGATCAAAGACCTCATATTGGAACCTGAGGAAACTTTGGCATCATACGATGTGACTTCTCTCTTTACATCTGTCCCAACCCCAGCAGCAGTCTCAGTGGTGAGGACGAGGCTGCTGGCGGATGTTTCTCTGCATGAAAGAACCAAACTGAAACCGGATCAAATCTGCCAATTATTAGAAATCTGCCTTAATACTACGTATTTTCAATTTCGGGAAAAATTTTATAAACAAATCCATGGTTGTGCTATGGGCTCACCAGTTTCACCCATAGTGGCTAATCTTTACATGGAAGAGATGGAGAAACAGGCCCTCACATCCTTCCCAGGGACAAAACCTAGACACTGGTTTAGATATGTGGACGATACTTTTGTCATAATTAAGAAACAAGAAATTCAATCCTTCACAGATCATCTCAACTCTGTAGACTTCAACATTAAATTTACTCGTGAGGACATTCAAGAGAACCAACTAGCCTTCTTGGATTGTAAAGTAATTATAAAAGAGGACAGAGCGCTAAAAACAGAAGTCTTTAGGAAGGCTACGCACACTGACCAATACTTACTTTTTGACTCTAACCACCCTTTACAACATAAACTAGGAGTTATCAGAACCCTCCAGCATAGGGCTAAACTAATACCAACTAGCACTGAAGGTAGAGAAAAGGAGTCAAAACATATCAGGAGAGCACTCACTAACTGTGGGTACCCTCAGTGGTCATTCAACAAATGTCAGAAAGAAAGAATAGCGAACGAAACCAATAATTCTCAAGATTCTAAAAGGAGAGGAGTAGCAGTACCGTACATTGCAGGAGTTTCTGAAAAATTACAAAGAGTCCTTTGGCAACATAAAATTCCTACTTATTTCAAACCGATAAACACGTTAAGGCAAAAATTAGTGCATCCAAAAGATAGGCTACCAAATGAAAAACAAAGTAATGTAGTTTATTCCATACATTGTAAGAATGAAAATTGTAAAGAGCAGTACATTGGGGAGACTCAACAAATTCTCAAAAAAAGACTTTATCAACATCGCAGGGATAATACTAGTGGGCCTCAATCCGCAGTACATTTGCACCTAAAAGCTACTAACCACTCATTTGACGACAATGAGGTTAAAATCTTAGCGAAAGAACATAGATGGTTTGAAAGGGGGGTAAAAGAGGCGATTCTTATAAAACAACAAAATCCTTCATTAAACCGGTCTGGTGGTGTGAGGTTCAATTTGGATCGTTCATACAATAGCCTGCTCAGGCAAAACAGGTTAGGCAACTTTCGCAATGCTGATGAGGGTCGTTATGCTGATGAGGTGATACCGGGGGGAGTGGGGGTAATAGGCCAATCGTTAGTCAGGAATGTAGGAACAATCAGTGGGGCCACAGGGGGGGGGTCCCGCGCCCCCCCCAACCTGCGAGTAGGGACCTATCATAGCTGTGTCCGGCACCACTAGGTCTGGACATTAGGGATATATAAATGGGGCCGATACGACCAGTCAGACTTTAGTTCGCTGACGAAGTCTCTTGGATAGGAGGCGAAACGTCCGAAACCTTCACTTTTGTACAGATGACGGCTGAAGAAACCTTCTCATCGATGGACCACTCCTGTACGACTGAGAGCTTACACAGACAGATGTAACAGTAAGGTATGACTCCAAAGCCCATCCACTGGCTAAAGCTGCCAAAGAAAAGATAGCCAAATACGCTGAGCCCCCCGTGCATGTATAATGATATATAAGACATAAAAAGAAAAAAAAAAAACGCCCTATGACAAACAGACGTGAGATCAAGGAGACTTGCCCTCCCTGATCCCGCTTGATGTAAGCCGAGGGCATAGAATATCAGTACACTACAAAAGGCTGCCCAAGAGGGTCTGCTACATGACACTCTGTGGAAAAAAATGCCGAAAAGTGTAAAGGGTCTGGGCCCGATGATTCTAGGAACGAGTCACCAGTGTCGGCCTTACATGGCTTACATTTGATCTTGTGCCGATGGCAAAGGCAAAACTGGCGATCAGATATGGGAGTGACGAATTGATGCTGTGCAGTCGAGAGGGGAAACGGCAGCGGGCGCTATGTGTGCGGGCGGGTCGGTTTCTGGTGGTTCTGGGATCAGGGCACCTTTCACCGGCCTTACCCCGCGCTCCGCGCCCGGCGTGCGGTCTTACTCGGTGGCGACTGTGGAACCGAAGCCACCGGCGGATGAGGCGGCGGCGGGCGCCATGGGCATGGGAGGGTCGGTGTCTGGCTAATTCTGGGAACAGGTCACCTTTCACCCGGTCCGGAGTGGGGCTCGCCCTCACATAGTTTCGCGTGTGACGGGAGAGCGGCGTGGCATTCCAACCGCACCTAGGGTTGCACGCAAGTCTGGGGGACCAATCTAATGATGTGTAGCCCGGTCTAACCTCAACAGGTAAGCGCAGATTTCTCTGTGTGGGAATGTACGAGGCCACGTGCGGTACCGGCAATGGTACGCACTGACCGATTTGCAAGCAAAGACCCGCCACGGAGGGCCCCACCAGCTACGGCACGGCGGACGGTTCCTTCGACCCGCGGGTCCTAATAGCGGCGATGGGGCAGGGTCGTCCCCACCCCGATGCGTGCGACCCCTCAGAAGCGAGACCAAGCCGACCTGCGGCCTACGAGCCGACACGTACGTCCCACAACGGTGGGCCCCCAGAGGGGTCGTCAGCCTCGTCCCGAGGGAGGCTAGGTGCAGTCGAGAGGGGAAACGGCAGCGGGCGCTATGTGCGCGGGCGGGTCGGTTTCTGGTGGTTGTAGGAACAGGTCACCTTTCACCGGCCTTATCCTATGCTCCGTGCCTGGCATGCGGTATAAACCCGGCGGCCACTGGCAAAACTGACGTTCGGCTAAGAGATAGGAGTGAAAAACTGCACAGCATCGTGAAGGCCCTTACAGGTGATGAAACGATGTGGTTTCAGCCCGGCCTTTAGGGTGTCAGTGTGATAATATTCACAGGGCGTGGGTAATGGCGGGAACACCCTATGTGTCACAGCATGGTGGGGACCCGTGGCGGGGGTCGAAGCGATGTGGTTTCCGCCCGGTGCTCGGAGTGTCAGAAAGACGAGACTCTTGGAGTGCGGGTAACGGCGGAGACATCCCTGGTACCGAAGGAGCGGCATAAAAAGAAAAAAAAACGCCCTATGACAAACAGACGTGAGATCAAGGAGACTTGCCCTCCCTGATCCCGCTTGATGTAAGCCGAGGGCATAGAATATCAGTACACTACAAAAGGCTGCCCAAGAGGGTCTGCTACATGACACTCTGTGGAAAAAAATGCCGAAAAGTGTAAAGGGGTCTGGGCCCGGTGATTCTAGGAACGAGTCACCAGTGTTGGCCTTACATGGCGCTCAGCATTTGATCTTTTGCCGATGGCAAAGGCAAAACTGGTGATCAGATATGGGAGTGACGAATCGATGCTGTGCGGTAGCAGAGAAACGGCGGCGGGTGCTATGGGCGCGGGCGGGTTGGTTTTCTGGTGGTTCTGGGATCAGGTAACCTTTCACCGGCCTTAGCCCGCGCCCGTCTTACTTGGCGGCCAACTGTGGAACCGAAGCTACTGGCGGATGAGGCGGCGGCGGGCGGCATGGGCGCGGGAGGGTCGGTGTCTGGCTGATTCTGGCAACAGGTCACCAGGCGCAGGCCTCGCCCCGCGCTCCGTGCCTGGCGCGCCCCCGCCCGCCGTCGGCTCCCCGCCGGGCGTCCGCAGCGGCCCCCGGGGGAAAGCGGTCGGGTGAGGGTGTTGTGTCGGCGAATGGGAGCACGTTCTCCGGGGCAGCAAACCGAAGATAGCGTGATTAAAGGCATCTTTATACCCAGTCTCTGCCCTGTGTGCTCCTTGAGTTGTGTCGTTCTATGAGGGGGTATGGGGGCCACGCGTCCTAGAACACAATAGCTAACCCTCCCCTCATTGCCCTGCAGAGCTGCGACTTCCGGAGGTGTGATGAGCCAGCGGAGAAGGTCCAGGGGTGAGCCTGACGTCGGGGCGTGCCCAGGACCCTCGCCGCCCAAGAAGGGGAA
>NC_142752.1:14646229-14661520 GCF_051943395.1 Hippocampus bargibanti
GCCGTCTACTTGAAACAAAAAACTGAATTAAATAATTAATTAGACTGAGTGGGCAAATAAATGAAAACAGCGGACAAATGAATAGACATAAGCCGAACTACAGTGAATTTGTAAAATTATCAGCGTTGAAATTGTGCCACATTGTTCTCAAGAGCGATTTGAACATTGGCCATTTGCGTTTCGGAGTTATTTATGACTGCTGGGATCTGGCCTGCTGTGTCTCAAAAACTGGGGGATGGTGTTTAAGCAGTGAGACCACTGCATTCCTTAGGATAACAATCATGTATGTTTTTGCTCAAGTTTTTCCTCTATCATGGTTCAATTGAGGAAATAAGGATGTTTACCTCAAATTGAACTGAAAGATAGATGTTGCTAGATTCAATGATAAATGATTATGATTAATTCACTGTTTTGAAGCTACATGCCCTTTTCCATGAAAGATAAATCATTTTGAAATCCTGATTTGGGCAAATGCGAAATGAAATGGAAATTGTATAAAATGACAGAATCAAAGAGTGACTTTATAAAATTATGAGTTTAGTTTGTCAAACAGACCTGAACCTTGCTCTGTACACAGCTTGTTCAAGCCATTTGAAACAAGCCAGAGTTATTTACGATGCCTCTTATCAAGGGTTTTTGTCAGCACAGAGCTTCAAAGAGGGGTTTAAAAGACCCAGAGAAAATTCGGAGGCCCCACTGTGCTGGCTCGTAAACGACGGTTCAATTGGAAAAAGTAAATAAAATGGTCAGTAAATTGGGCTAAATAACAGGAACATTTATCTTGAATTGGATGGAATTGGCAACGTAAATGTAACTAAATTTCACTGGTGATTAAGTCCTTACAGAGATTCACCAGTTGATATTGTTGGACATTTCATAGAAGGAAAGTTTATAGATTTATTAAGATAATGATTGTTACCTGATCATTACACTGGTTTTGACCTGACAATTGTCATCCCCTGAAATCAAAGAGCAGATGATTTGATTCATAAAAATGATAAATTGAATTTGATCGGATGCACCTTTATTAGTTTCTGAGCAGAGAAATTAATTTCAAAAGGAAAAGATGGAGTTGCAACATTTGATGACTGAACTTTTTTCATTATGCTTTTTGTGCAAATGATGTGTAAAGCAACAATTCGCAAACAGAGCTGGGATGATGGTTGAGAAATTGTTCCATTTGCAGGATGAATTGATGAACTGTGGGGTGCACAAGCCATTTGCATCCACCCATCCTGTGATTTTCATCCGGAGTATCATCCGAACCGAATTTGCATTCTTGGTGTTTTTGGAAACAAAGTTTAATCTCTGCTCCAATTGTCATAGGAGATCCAACAAAGGAGAGGCCGCAATGGCTGGTGGGATGCACCTGCAGAACTAGAGTTGGCACACCCACCTGATGATTTGGGATCGATGACAAAGCCCATATTGAGAATAGTTTTGTTTTCCAAAAGCATAATGTGTGGCATTTATTGTAATGCATGACAATTTTTATTGCACATATTTCTCATCCAACCATCTAGCGAGCAACGAATTGTTACAATTAGGTTTGATTGAATGGAAAGTATTCAACGTTGAAGATGCAATGGATGCAATCCAACGTTTATTAAGACAGCATGCAGATGCTAAATTATCTTCTGGTTGCATTTGCGTACAGCGATGACATTTGTCAGTTCAAAAGTAGTTTATAGTTACGACAAAAAGTGCAGGATAACCTGTCAAGATTGATTTGATTGTGAATTATTATAATTATTATTATGAATTGGATGCAGTGCACATTAAAGTAATTGACTGCAGTGCACATTAAAGGAATTTCTCGCCGGTAAGAATGAAATTGGCAAATGAGTTGAGTGGGCACCGATGTCAGCCAGAGATTCAGGCGAAATCAGAGATATTGTGTAGGGCTTCCACGCTAACCAGCTTCTTTCAGAATTGAGAGAAAGAGATCCTTCAGAAGGGGAGGACTCCTGCGGAATCCGTGCCAGGGTGGCCGCAGATGAAGCTGGGTTGCGCGAATGGATGTCCTACGCAGAAGCGAAACTGACTGTCAACTGGTGCCCTCCAACTGATTGACAAAAGGCGAGTACGAGATGACCATTTACACAGATCGCCATAATGTTGACGACCATGTCAACTTGTGCAAATTGTAGAAGGCTGTCCTCCACCCATTCAATTTCCAAAAACACATTTTTGCAGAGATGATTTGCTTGGGTGCCAGCAGAGGAGTAACAGCAGGAGAAGCTGTGCTCAATGTACAAAATTTCATGATATACGGTACATGAATTGGTTCTCATGCAGGTGTTGAGAGACATGCCAAAATTTGGCCTCCAAAATTTATTGACCAATGATTGACAGTTTTATGCAAATTGATGATCCGTGCAATGTCAAAGAAGGATCGTGTTCCGCGCAAACATGTTCCCAATTGGAAAATTGAGACTTTTCATGTCTCAACAGGGGGGAGTGGCAATAGCCTAGTTGATCATTGCCAAAATTTTCACCTTTGTGGTGAGTGATGTTAGCTGCAACATCATTACCACAAGAAAGTGGTGCCCTCCAGAAATGCAGACTCACTAACAACTAACATACACTAACCAACTAAAATCTAACAGTAACAATGTCTGCCATTTCTGTGAGAGAATGCTTTGCAGAGCCTAAACGATGAGACAGATTTTGATAGGGAAAGAAACACCAAGAAAGGGTGCTGTGCAGAATGAAACCATCCCTTCGACATGTGACCTGGCACAAGTCTTCTTTTAGTCTCCACAGGACGGAGCTGCGGTCTGAAGAAGATGACGTGGGCCACGCCAAAGTGGGATGGACCGGTTGCAGAGCTGCTAGCCGTCTTAGCAGCTACAAGCTTCGTCTGGACTCGCGAGGACACGTCAAGAAGATTCCCGATGCACATCACTGGAGCCGACAGAGACACACCTTCTCCCATTCACCAGCGCATCCGTACCACACCCTGGGGCCTGCTTGCGGCAAATGCTACAAACAATTTTGTTCCTACTCGTCATCCTGGTGATCACCATCCAGGATCCCATGAAGATTTGACTATTGTAGCTAGAGAATGACATGACTTTGATTTGAGAATGTTTCCATTATGATTTTCTTTTCTGTTCACCTCGACCGATGTTAAAAATCAGAATCAGAATCAGAATCAGAATACCTTTATTCGTCCCGCAATGGGGAAATTTGCAGATGTTCGTCAGGGGGGAGATGTTAGGGTAATTCGCCATACAAACATCTCTAAACATCGCTCTGTAATCTTTGTTTACATTTTGAACTTCCTTGTATGTCATATCCTGCCTTCCTTTACACGATGTCGCATTTTTATTACGTCACATCCTGTCGCGTCATTACTATGCTCCGCATAAATACTCCTGCAGCCCGTTCGTCTCTCTCTCCATGCGCTCCCTCCTCATCGACACACAATGTCTCCAGCTCTCCCAAATTAAATCAACTTTCTGTTCAAGTCCTGGCTCCCTGATGATTTAACCATCGATCTCCATCAACACCCGTCGAAGCAATGAACCAAGGGCGAACGATAAAAAATAACCCAACAATGGCCTATGCCACGGAGGGCGTGTTGTAACAAGGTCGAAAAAAGAGCAGCTGACAACATAACGATCGATGATACCTATGCAACAAAGTAGGACATGTTGCTCGAAATAGTAAATCAAATTCACTGAGGAAGAAACAAAAGAAAGATTATCGACCTCCGGCGTACAACAAACAATATGGTGAGCGGCAGGACAAAGCTCAACGAGATTGACGCGAGGACCCCCACTTCTTAACTGATGACGACAGTGGGGAAAAAGAATCAATAAGCCCAGTTGTAACCTTGTATTTGACGAATATATTTGCCTTAACTTTGCCAGAAAACGAAAAGCCTTATTATTGGTTAAAAATAGGAAAAAAGTCATGTGAAATTTATTCAATCAATGTTGGAGTCTAATTCCTGTTTCTCTTCTGGTTCGGAGTTCAATGGAGTTTTATGATGAAATACCAGCGGGGGCGATAGATTGTGAATATAAAAGACTACTTTATTCTAGTAAAACAAATAGAAGAACATCTCTCGTCGGAGCGGGAAGCCAAGAGCAACAAGCCCGCCTCCTCAAACTACGTAGTTGAAACACACAGCATTTGATGACATCGTCTCGACTGAGCCTATCAGCTACGGACAAGTGTTGGGAGAACATTAGACTGAAATTAGATACTTGTTACACTCTACATACGCAACTAGTTAACAAATAAGCTACATACATCCATAGAGACTAAACTAAACATGAAATAACATCGGATGTACTAAACTAAACATGAAATAACATAGTATGTACTAAACTAAACATGATGTTTACGAATGTGTATAAAAACACTCTATCAGCCAACAAATTTCTGTGGTGTCAGCAATGTGAAAGTTATTTTGTTAGCTATTTCTAGGCCAATAAAAAATTTAGATGAGGGACTAACACCATACAAGGACACTATCGTCTTGAGTGGAGATTGTCCTATTAACTTGTTAGGGAGAGATCTTTTAAAACAACTGCAAATAGCTTTGATACCAACAGAAGAAGGATACAAGCCAAGAAAATGTCACTTTGCGGAGTCTTTCGGAGATGACGCTATGCGAGAACCGGTGAGAGTTGAACCATTAGAATTATGATTAATGACCACATTTGTGGCTGAGGATTTCCCAGAAGTCCCTGACAACCTTTGGTCACAGGGAAAAACAGATGTGGGCTTACTCAAAACATCAAAACCAGTTGAAGTACTGCCTAAAACAACTTATCGCCTCTTCCTCCTCAGGAAACTGAGGTCTTTTGGAGTTCAGGGGTCACTCCTAAAGACTTTCTATGACTCTGGGGTGGCATTGTCTGCTGCTCAGGCAGCATCACCACCCGGGACAGAAAAAGACTGGAGCGCTTTGTCAAGCGGGCCAGTTCTGTCGTGGGCTGCTCGCTGGACTCTCTAGAAGAGGTGGGCAACAGACGGACGCTAGCTAAACTAAAAGCTATGACGGACAGCCCCTCCCACCCTCTCCTGCCCATCCTGACAGCTCTGGGTAGCTCCTTTAGCCAGAGACTATTACACCCGCGCTGCAAGAAGGGGAGGTACCGCCGCTCGTTCCTACCGACTGCCGTCAGGCTTCACAATTCCCAATGATCACATGTGAAAAAAAAAAAAACTGGACACTTGTAAATATGGGTTGTTGCAATATATCTAAATGCATTTCTTGATTCTGCACTATGTACAGTCTTGTTTATAGAACGGTTTTTGCACATCTACATTTGCACAGTATACAGTTGACATTTTTATTTTGTTATGCTTAGAATATCTTGTTTTCTATCCTTTCACTCCCACCCCAACCCCATCTCTCTTCAATTGCTGCTGTGGACTGCAAATTTCCCCATTGCGGGACGAATAAAGGTATTCTGATTCTGACTCTGATTCTGATTATCGACCTAGACTAAAACAATATCCACTGAAGAAGGATGCCATTAGTTGCATCACTCCCGTAATTCGGGATATGGCGAAGGCTGGTATTTGGATTGAAGACCCGACTTGTGAATGCAATAAACCGATATTTCCTGTTAAAAGGTTGAATCGGGGGTTTGGAGAATGGTGCATGATTTACGACAGATAAATAAATCCATACAGTCACGCGTTCCGTGCGTACCACACATTATTAAACTATTTAAAACCTGTCAAAAAATGGTTTACAGTAATTGATTTGAGCAATGCTTTTTTTCTCTAACCCGTTGCACAAAAAATCACGTCATTGGTTCGGATTTACATTTAATGGGAAGAAATATACATATACAAGATTGCCACAGGGGGTTACAGATAGCCCCACATTTTTTTCACAAGAAATGTCTTCATGTATTACTGACTTTAAACATCCTGAGACTTCGCAAATTCTTTTGTACGTTGACGACATCTTAATTGCCTAACCGACTGAAGACGAAAACAAGACTGTATCAATCGCTTTGTTCCAATATTTAGAGTACGGGTATTAAAGCGTCTTTGGAAAAGTTACAGTTTTGCCAAAAGGAAGTTGTGTTTCTAGGACACCTTTTGTCAGGACGGGGACAAGCGCTGACAATCAAAAGAAAACAGGCAATTTTGCAGGTCCCCTGACGGAAGATGAAAAAAAAGATGATGACATTTTTGGGACTAAGTAATAACTGCAGAACTTGGATTCCGCATGATGCACAAGTAACCCTATTCAGTGGACTGAAGAAGGCAACAAAGCCTTCACACAATTAAAAGATCTGATAGCCAATACAAGCGTTTTGGCTCTGCCTGACTGTCACAAATTATTTGTTCAAACAGTCGACTGCAAAGACAAATTCATGACCCCTGTCCTACTACAAAAACATGGAGAAAAACTGAGACCAGTTGCATTTTATGCCAAAAGACTTGATCCGGTAGCTGCAGGCCTTCCAGTGTGTGTTAAGAGCGGTGTGTGCTGCAGCGTTAGCAGTTCAGTCGTCAGTTGAACTTATACTTTTTTATTCCACAACTCTGATGGTCCCACATTCAGTTGACTTATTAAGTACAGGGCCGAAAATGTGTGTCACCAGCACGACACCTGTCTGTCATGACCACTCTGCTGGAACAACCACACATAACAGTTTAGAGGTGCAATCGCATTAACCCGGCGACACTTGTAGCTCTACCTGTTGACAGAGAATCACATTCATGCGTTGACAGAAAAAATGAGAACTGCAAGCCACGACCGGACTTTATTTACAATATTACGACAGCCAATACGCGCTTTCCACACTTCACTGCTTTGCAGCGCAATGGCGACGTAGAGGGATGACGACATCGACAGGGAAGCTGGTTGAACATGTTGACTTATTGAGAGGGTTGTTAGAAGCTATCTTCCTTCCAACAACCATGGCTCTATGCAAATGTGCAGCCCACACGAAGGCTAAAGACAGGATTAGCTTCGGCAACGCTAGAGCGGATGCCGCCGCAAAGAAAGCTGATCTTACCACTCTCAATCTTATGAGTTGAGAGTCGCGTGAACTGATACCCACACAAGTTTTAAAAGATATGCAAGCGTTAGCCACGAAATCCGTAAAAGATCTGTGGTTGGCCGATGGTGCTAAACTTGTTGAGGGCTGTATAAAATCGACCACAAGCCATGTTTACCGATAAACATGTTCGCTATGGTTGCTCATTTAAGCCATGGTAGGTCACATGTATCAACAGTACGGATGGTGTTTATAGCAGGAAAGACATTCCATTTAGGCAAAGGTTTCAATTTATATGCCAAAAACTTTTGTCGAAGTTGTTTATTTTGTTGTAAACACAATCCACAAGGTAACATGCGACCAAAAAGAGAGAAATTTCCACAGGGGTGACACCCCTTTGAAGTGATCCATATGGATTTCAACGAACTAAGCATAAGTGGTCCTTATAAATACTATTTAGTGCTAATTGATTCATTTAGCAAATAAGTAGATATCGTGCCTTAAAATAAAAAAAATCTGATGCATCATGGGAAGGTGAAGCTTGGGCAGAAATGAATCAGATCCAGGTGCTCTATTAGCAAAATGGCTGTGCGAAATGTTAACAAGAGAAGTACATTCCACATGTGTACTGCCGCAGTCCGCTTTGCTCCCACAGGAGAGGCTAAGACCAGGAGACGAGGTCCTGATCAAGACGATCAAGCGGAAGACGTGGTCGGCGCCAAAATGGGAGGGGCCATTTACCGTGCTGATCACAACGCCAACTGCCATCAAAATCTCCGAAAGAGCCACCGGGGTTCACCAAAGTCATTGCAAGGTCGTTCACCAACAGGATCCTGAGTAGGTGGAAGACGGGCGGTGCCAAACCCGTACCCACAGAAGAAGCAAGTTTTGATCCTACTCACTAGCTATGGGTTGGGTCAACATTATCTTCCTGTACAGACTCGTGGGGGCCATCCAGATGACAAACGTAAAGCCCCCCACTCCTCCCGCCTGCCAAACTCCACTATTCTATCCAGCGACAGCAAATAAATGCCCAAACATGGCACATCCCGTGGCCTGCCTGCCCCGACATGCTGCAGGAATAGTTTTGTTTCCCCTTGGCGTCCTAGTGAATAAAGCACGACAAAATGGAAGTGATTATCCCCATGGTTCTTGGTTTGCTCGTGTCAAGTTGAGGAAGGCTTGGACCACTGGTTGGGATTCCGTTGCGGTCCATTCCAAGCCTGACACAAAATGGGATCGGGACAGCTTTACTCAAGAAGCAGCATGAATTGTCCTCAAGATAGCTAGGGGGAACTGGTTGGGAACTGGAACTGGCACTATGACAAATATCCAACTTGCTATCATAACTCATGACGTTGCAGGATGCATGGACTTGAGGCTCTGTTCAGGGCTTCCTGAATGTAGGGGGTTAGAAACGACCTCTGTTATTGTATGTTAGTCGATTAGACTACCAAGTCAGGAGAGGGTGCTACGCGCCTGTGAATGGAACAGAGGAAGGCGATGTAGGCTCAGCTCACGCATGCGCAGTTGTCATAAATGCCGTTGTGTGAAGCTGATTAACACGGTTGTCTCGTGTCGTCTTTCCTCGTTGTTCACAGGTATTCAAAATAATAAGTGTTAGACATTCTCAAGATGTTAAAGTAATTGGGGACTTATTGGGCGATGCTATATATGAAACCTTGTTTTGTGGCTTTGATGAATATTTTGTGGCTTTGATGAATTTGGATTTTTGGATGTCAATTGTAGTTCCCAGTACAACACACACGAGCGGGCAGACGTGCATAAGCATGTGTGAATGTGGAGGATATATACAATGTAAAGATGTTGAATGTATAGATCTACACATGAATGTATTCTGATATTGAAATTGATGTTTTGATGAGTAAATGGTCATAAATGCCGTTGTGTGAAGCTATTTAACACGGTTGTCTCGTGTCGTCTTCCCTCGTCGTTCACAGTGCTACCTGCCTGTGTCGCCTTTGGACCACCCAGGTATCCCCTAGGCCTGAGGCCGGTTACAATTGGGGGCTCGTCCGGGATCCGTGCCGCTAGTGGGCAGAGTGGGAGCTGCTACGAAGAGAACCTGTGCCTAAAGCTTCAGGGAAGACTGTAGTGCTGTCCATTCTCCAGAGAGTAAAGGCTTCAGGGGCTAACGATGGCTCCCACAACTCCACAACGGGTATTGATTTTCAAGATCCAAAAGACACTATTAGCTTTGAATGTCAATCAGCGACTAACTGTTGCCGGCGCAGTGGATGAGAGTGATACTGAGGACCTTGCGGCCCTTAGTGAACCAGAACTGTTTGATGTGATTATTGACTATGTCAGAGGTGAAAAATTAAGACACATAGAAGATGAAGGCATGCCTCAACTCCTTCACCTTGATGACATGATCAGCGAGCTCCTAGATGCCCCGGAGGAACCTACTGGGGAAGGAGATGACCTGAGAGGAGAAGTTGAGGTTCCATATCTTCCACCGAGAGACATCCACACACCGGGCAGGAACGTCACCACTCCATCGCCATTCAGGATCATCGCCAACAGTTCAGGTGGTGCTCCTCCTGAACATGCCGGCTTATCCTCCGGTATGGGGGAGCAGGTGGTGAAGTACACAGATGTAGCTGCTCTGTTTCCACGGAGGGAGTTCAAAATTTATGGTGGTCAGATTTCTGACACCGGGTCTGAACTGTCATACCGTAGCCTGTGTATGTCAGCATGGACATGCTGACATACAAGTGCCCATACTAATCAGTACGAGTTGTGTGAACTGTCCTCTCTTAGGAAGCAATGTGATTGCAGAAATGATCAAAGAGAAAAATGAACAGGTGGACATTGGAGGCATACTGAAAGAAGCCACGAGTGTCAGTGAACGCACAGTAGAGACCTTGATTTCTGTGCTTCAGAAATCGGGCCCCGATCAGACATTCCTCCAGTACCCTGTGTGTGTTGGGAAGAAGGGACTCATTATTCTTGCGGGCAAGGTATGGGAGGTGAAGTGCAGAGTCAGAGGATGGGCCAAGGGGGGAACAATGCTATTTGAGCCCAGTATAGGGAACAGCTGCCCTGAGGGGCTAGAGCCGTTCTCCTCGTTAGTACATGTACCCAGTGGGCCGACAAAAATGGTAAAAATTCCCATTCAGAATGTTAGTAAACATGACATTCATCTTCCACAGAGAACTGTTCTCGGCTCAATTGAGGAAGTTACTGGGGTCGTGCCCTTTAAGGAGTGCTCCGACAATCCAAAGCCGCTAAACAGTCCCACCGTTCAAATCTGCTCGGCTCTGACCACAGACAAGTGGCATCCTCCGGTTGACTTGTCACATCTTAAAGAGGATGAACAGGGGATTGCCAGAGACATGTTGTATGAAGAGTCAGATGTCTTTGCAAGAGGTGATGCTGATATAGGTTGCATTCCAAACCTGCAACTCAAGATCCAACTCACTGACAACACGCCGGTGCAAAAGCGTTACAATGCCATTCCAAAACCCCTTTATCGAGAGGTGAAAGACTATGTGCAAAACCTACTTCACCATGGTTGGATAAGAAAATCCACTTCAGTATACTCATTTCCTGTCGTCTGTGTTAGAAAAAAAGATAAAAGCTTGCGCCTGTGCGTTGACTTTAGGGAGCTAAATCGCAAAACTGTCCCTGATCGTCATCCACTCCCACGCATTCAAGATCTGCTAGATAACCTGGGGGGCTACTCTTGGTTCTCAATACTTGACCAAGGCAGCGCTTACCACCAGGGCTTTGTTGATGACAGTTCCAGGCATCTAACGGCTTTCAGCACCCCTTGGGGGCTGTACGAGTGGCTCCGCCTGCCATTAGGCCTAACTAATGCGCCAGCAGCCTTTCAAAGATGTATGGAGGACGTTCTTGATGGCCTGAGGGACGAATGCTGCTCTCCTTATCTGGATGACGTGCTCTGCTTTTCAAAATCATTTCATGAACACGTAGAGGACCTGAGGAAAGTGCTTAACCGGCTGCGGGAGCATGGCATAAAGCTACGTCCGAATAAATGTGAACTGTTCAGATGACAAGTGAGGTACTTGGGTTGTCTCGTGTCAAGTGATGGTGTCCGCATAGACCCTAAAGACCTAGAAGCCGTTTTGCAGTTAAAAGAGGGAGGTCAGAGCTCCATTGGGGTTCTTGGGCTACTATAGATCCTTCGTACAGGACTTTGCCAGGATTGCACGGCCGCTGTTTAAACTGGTAGAGGGGGGCACTCAGCCTGACCAGAGGCCAGTTCACAACACCGCTGCACGCCAAAGGAAAGTCACCAAGTTAGGCCAGCTTCCCTCTGGTAACCCTGTTCAGTGGGGCCCTGAACTCTCTTGGCAGTCCATCGAAGTCGAGGATGACGTCGCTTCCATTGCTTTGTGGGGTATTGGACAGTGGTTATTGGCGCTGGCGGCGATGCCACTGTAGGTGACTATGAAGCCCGATTCTGGAGCCACAAATCCTGCCACATTCAGGACATGTGAGGCCAGGACCGGGCTGGCGAGACGGTACTGAAGCAGCACAAAGGTGTCTTTGCTCGTGCCGCACGATCCTCCTCTGGGTGCGTCTTGATGACGTTTCTGAGTGAAGTCGATTAGACTACCAAGTCAGGAGAGGGCGCTACGCGCCTGTGAATGGAACAGAGGAAGGCGATGTAGGCTCAGCTCACGCATGCACAGTTGTCATAAATGCCGTTGTGTGAAGCTGATTAACGCGGTTGTCTCGTGTCGTCTTTCCTCGTTGTTCACAGGTATTCAAAATAATAAGTGTTAGACATTCTCAAGATAAAGTAATTGGGGACTTATTGGGCGATGCTATATGTTTGTGGCTTTGATGAATATTTTGTGGCTTTGATGAATTTGGATTTTTGGATGTCAATTGTAGTTCCCAGTACAACATAGACGTGCATAAGCATGTGTGAATGTGGAGGATATATACAATGTATAGATGTTGAATGTATAGATCTACACATGAATGTATTCTGATATTGAAATTGCTGAATTGATGTTTTGATGAGTAAATGGTCATAAATGCCGTTGTGTGAAGCTGATTAACACGGTTGTCTCGTGTCGTCTTTCCTCGTCGTTCACGGTGCTACCTGCCTGTGACGCCTTTGGACCGACCCAGGTATCCCCTAGGCCTGAGGCCGGTTACATGAACATCACATTGGTTTTCCCGTAACTATATGCATTATGTCATCTGTGGCATCACCAGTCGTGACGTCGCCTGCTGACAACACTGCCCAGAGCCCAGGTGTCATTGACGTATTATATCAACCGTTTGCAGGAGAAAGACATGACTGGAATCCGTTATTATCAAACACGTGGTACCGTTATGATCCACTCATTGCGAAGCAAAATAGAACACGTAATTGTTTTGTATGGTCGTATATGCCTCATTCTGTGATACAACACCGCATGCATATTTATTTGTTAATATCTTTGCATAAATCCGATGAACATTTTCTGGTTCTTCGTAATGCTTCGAAAGGAGAGATAGTTCCATGCTTAGAGACTCTTTTGGAATCAAATAACCAAGTTATGACAGAGAGCGGATTGCGATTACCATTACCATTATGCGTTACAATGTACAGTACGGGTCAAAATGTGGGTTTTATAGATGAGGATAGATGTTTATATGTGCCGCTAAACAGTAATGTCACCGTTTTAGCCGTATATTCGCATCTTTGGTGGCTATGCATTTAAAAGTAATTTATTTTCTTCCCCCACAAGTCTACGGTCTGTGCGCATCTGTTACTGTGACCGACAATACTTTCATCGTCACCAGTCGTCCATCACACCATCATGTTAAGAGAACAGCATCGTTTAAGCCTCATGACTCCATCTGGGGGACTGATGTTCCAGAATAGTTCAAACATCATAGCACCAGTAGTAAGATAATGTTAGCTATTTTTCCGCAAATTGGAGTGGCTAAAAACATGCTACGAATTGAAACTATTGATTCCAGATTTCAAATGTTTGTAAATGCCAGCTTGAAAGTGGATGAAATGGAGAACACTGAAATTGCAGCAATTAGGCAAATGGTGTTGCAAAATAGAATGGTTTTAGGCCCAATTCCAAAAACATGACTCATGCCTTGTCTGTTTTCAGGGATCTCAGAGATGCTATGGCCAAAAATCGATGGCCTGATCACCCATGGAGCTTTGCCATGCTCTTTGAAGGACCGTAGTACATGAGGTTGCTTAGACTGTTTCTGCCTGTCGTGATCGTACTTATTTTCTTAGTCATTGGTTGTATTATTTTTATGTACTAAATCCATCCTGTCTACTTAATAACTAATGTTAAGCAGATTCCTTACTTACAGACAGTGTATTGTAGGTGTTCAAATACCTGACATGTTTCGGCGACTACTTCCGCCTTCGTCAGAGTGTCACGGATGTTGCTGTGACGCGCCATTTTCAGCTGGTGTTACTATGAGGGCGTGACCTACCTGTCAGAACTGACAGGCAAGCCACGCCCCCCGCTGTCCGCTCGTCCCTCCAGGATGCTGCTCCAGGTAGTAGAGAGCATGTAAGCTCCCTCATCCCTGTTGATGGTCCTTGGTCCTCGCTTTCGGATTTCAATGGCCTCCCTGATCCAGCGCTGATGTTTTTTGTCTTCGGTGCGGATGACTCTGGCCTTCTCCCAGTCCATGATGTGGTTCTCTCTTTTGCAGTGGTCCGTGATGGCTGATTTATGGTTCTCCTGTTGTGCTTGTTCTTTTATTGCTCTTGTTTGGATTGTTGCCGTCTCCTTCTCACACTCGTTCTTGTGCTCTTTTTTTCTTGTATTGAAACTCCTTCCTGTCTCCCCGATGTATGATTTATTGCATGACTTGCATGGGATTTCATATATTGAGTTACATTTGTTTTCCGGGAGTATTTTGTCCTATGGGTGTACCAAGATTTGACGGAGAGTTGTGTGTGGTTTGACCGGTGTGTTTATGTTGTGTTTCCTAAGTGCCCTTTGTATGCGTTCTGTGATTCCTCTTATGTACGGTAGTGTTACCATTGCTCTGTGTTCTTGTTTGTTTGTTTGCTTTTTCTTTCTTCCCTGTCTTGTTTTGTTTTTGTTTTTGACCTGCTCTGCCCCTTTAGTTATTGCCCACTGGGGATATTGGCATTTTTTCAGTGCGTGTTGTATATGTTTTTCCTCCTGTGTTTTGTCTTCCGGGTCCGTGATTATTGTGGTGCGTTCATGTAATGTTCTGACGACTGACAACTTATGAATAGTGGGGTGTTCAGATGTCCAAAGAAGATATTGGTCAGTATGTGTAGGTTTCCTGTGTACTTTTATTTTGATGTCCCCGTTGTCCGTGTGGTGTATGTTCAAGTCCAAGAAGGCGATGGAGTGGTTTGTTTCTTCTTCATGGGTGAACTTGATACTGCCTGTGGTGTCTATGGAGTTGAGGTATTTGAACACCTACAATACACTGTCTGTAAGTAAGGAATCTGCTTAACATATGTATTATTTCTTGTTTATGCACGATGGTGGTCTCTATGATTACCAATTCCAATGTTAAATATGCAAACAATTTGTACCAACAAATGCGTGAAGGGAACCCTGTGTTGTGATTTGGAATTGTATACCATGGCCAGGGTGTGGTTGCTCCCGCCAAATGGAGGGCCGAGAAGGAATTTTCCGCGTCATTATTTACGCTACGACAGAGGCTTCTCGCCTTCTCCATTGTAAAGAATGGTTCCCTATACCGTTACTTATGACGTTCATGCTGAAAACTGTTTTGGAGATGCATGTACTGAAGTTTTTAATGTGTAAACAGGAGGGAATGTTAGAACGAGTTATATACACATGCTAAAAACATCCCATGTTATTTCTACTTATTCTTATCAATTAGCAAGTCCATACATGTATGTAGTTTAGTTATTTGTATATGTTAATTAGTATACATGTACTCAGCTTGTACTTAGTTTCCAAATCAAGCTATCATGTTTCAGTCTAATAATAAATATTCACGATTGAATCTCGCAGATGATAGGTCCTTTCCAAAGTGACATCACTCCTGTTGTCTATGTGTCTGTCTTGAAAACATCCTCTAGCTGCCTCATAAATAAATATTCCTTTTTTATATCACCTTGCTTCCTGCTGATTTAGTATTTAGACTACACAAATGGAGAGCTGAACCAGGAAGAACAACATTAATCCAACAATAATAATAATACATTACATTTTCAGCGCCTTTCAAAGCTCTCAAGGACACTTTACAGTCACAGACAAGCATAGACAATCCAACTATTCCGCTAACAATTGACTTCAATTCTTCCTTTGATAGCCTTGGCTTCAGCCAA
>NC_142752.1:14661620-14672951 GCF_051943395.1 Hippocampus bargibanti
CCCGCCTGCACCTGCACAGGTGCTGGTCGTCCCGATCAGATTGGCGACCAACGGGTAGCGACGTCAGCCCTGCTGGCAGCCTCGCAGGTGCTGGTCGTTATAATTACTGTCACTTAAAATGACACCCGGCACGACCATCTGGTGCCGGTTCATTGTTTGTTTGCTGCTTGTTTTGCTGCATGCATTGTGTACGTGTTTGTTTAATCTTGGCGGACTTTTACACTTGGTTTTCTTTTGCTACTTTGTATTTTTTCCATTCAGATCATTTTGATATTTTACATTTTGTTACTGCTGACCTTTATTTTAATGCAATTTGTCAAACAACCTCCTGCTCCCTCCTGCCTGCTTTTTGGGATCCGCACCCGCCATCACCACCTTGCAAAACGTGACAGAATGAACCGACCTACCATCGGATCCCGCAGGTACATCGGACCCGTCTCATTTGCACCCTGTGCCTGGCAATGCTACGTCCACGTTAGCGCAAGCCTCGTCGAGTTTGAATTGCGTCACTCGACGAGCCGCAACGTCCACGTAAACGTCCGGCCGAGACCTCCTTCCAGGTGGCCGTCCAGGGTGACACTGGGTGACTGGCAGTGCACGCCCACGTCCAGCCACGCCGTCATCGTGCATGGCGAATTGAGTCTCATCCACGACGAGCCGTGCAACGTCCGCGTCAACGTCAGTCCGAGACCCCACTCACCGCTGGATTCCGGAGCGGCTCTGGACTGGTCTCGTTCCCCCGGAGCCGGGCAGTTCACGCCCACGTCGGCGTCCGGCCGAGACCTGGTCCCATACGGCCGTACGGGGTGCCATTCTGCGCCTGGCAGTTCGACGTCCACGCATAGCCATGCGCCGTCGCGTGAACGAGCGAGAGGGATCGCACTCACGCCCACGACGATCCGTGCCGTGTCTTCGTCCACCCCAGGCCGAGTCCCGTTCCCATCAGGCCGCCGCCCGTCGTGTGCTGGAGAGGCGGCGGTTGCCCTCTCCACCGACCGTTCCCTGGCGAGTGGACCTTTTGGGAGACTGTTGGGACTTCTGGAAGCAGCCCCTTGAAGGGGGGGGGTACTGTCATGATCTGGTTGCCGACCAACGGGGGGCGCTGTCGGCTCCGCCTGCACAGGTGCTGGTCATCCCGATCAGATTGGCGACCAACGGGTAGCGACGTCAGCCCTGCCGACAGCCTCGCAGGTGCTGGTCGTTATAATTACTGTCACTTAAAACGACACCCGGCACGACCATCCAGTGTCGGTTCATTGTTTGTTTGCTGCTTGTTTGCTGCATGCATCGTGTACGTGTTTGTTTAACCTTGGCGGACTTTTACTTTTGGTCTTCTTTTGCTACTTTGTATTGTTTTCCATTCAGATGATTTTGATGTTTCACATTTTGTTCCTGCTGACTTTATTTTAATACAATTTGTCAAACAACCTCCTGCTCCCTCCTGCCTGCTTTTTGGGATCCGCACCCGCCATCACCACCTCGCAAACCGTGACAAGCCCAGATCATCACCAGAACCTCATCCTTTCACCACATCACCACCGTCTTCCAAGAGCTCCACTGGCTCCCAGTCAAATATAGAATCAACTTTAAAATTCTTCTTTAAATCTTTAAAGCTATCCAAAATATTCACCCCCCCATACCTATCTGACTTTCTTCTTTCACTCTTTTTCTTATTTGTATTAATAATAGTATTGTATTTATTGTATTCTATTTGTGATTGTATTTTATTTTTATAGTACCTATGCTTGTCTGTGACTAAAGTGTCCTTGAGAGCTTTGAAAGACGCTTAAAATGAAATGTATTATTATTATTATTATCATTATTATTATTATTATCATCAAAAATGTATCATTTTACTTATGGTTTTATTGTTATGTGCTTTGTTTTATTGTTTTTATTGTAAAGTGTCCTTGGGTGTTTTGAAAGGCGCTTGAAATGAAATGTATTATTATTATAATCAGAATCAGAATCTGAATACCTTTATTCGTCCCGCAATGGGGAAATTTGCAGTCCACAGCAGCAATAGAAGAGGGATGGGGTTGGGGTGGGAGTGAAAGGATAGAAAACAAGATATTCTAAGCATAACAAAATAAAAATGTCAACTGTATACTGTGCAAATGTAGATGTGCAAAAACCGTTCTATAAACAAGACTGTACATAATGCAGAATCAAGAAATGCATTTAGATATATTGCAACAACCCATATTTACAAGTGTCCAGTTTTTTTTTTTTTTCACATGTGATCATTGGGAATTGTGAAGCCTGACAGCAGTCGGTAGGAACGAGCGGCGGTACCTCTCCTTCTTGCAGCGCGGGTGTAATAGTCTCTGGCTAAAGGAGCTACCCAGAGCTGTCAGGATGGGCAGGAGGGGGTGGGAGGGGCTGTCTGTCATAGCTTTTAGTTTAGCTAGCGTCCGTCTGTTGCCCACCTCCTCTAGAGAGTCCAGCGAGCAGCCCACGACAGAACTGGCCCGCTTGACAAAGCGCTCCAGTCTTTTTCTGTCCCGGGTGGTGATGCGGCCTGACCAGCAGACAATGCCATAGTGGATGGCTGATGCCACCACAGAGTCATAGAAAGTCTTTAGGAGTGACCCCTGAACTCCAAAAGACCTCAGTTTCCTGAGGAGGAAGAGGCGACTCTGTCCCTTTTTGATTAGGGCATCCGTGTTTGTTGTCCAGTCCAGTTTATTGTTTAGAGTAACACCCAGGTACTTGTAGGAGGTCACCCTCCCAATGTCCGAACCCTGGATGTTCAATGGTGCAGGTGACGATTGTTTCCTGCAGAAATCCACCACCAGCTCCTTGGTTTTGCCGGTGTTGATCTGGAGGTGATTCTGCTGGCACCAGTCCACAAAGTCCTTTGTCAGTCCCCTGTACTCCCTATCGTCTCCCTCTGTAATGAGGCCGACAATAGCTGAGTCGTCAGAGAACTTCTGAAGGTGGCAGGTTGGGGTGTTGTAGTTGAAGTCCGAGGTGTAGAGGGTGAAGAGGAATGGAGCCAGGACTGTTCCCTGCGGCGCTCCGGTGCTGCAGAGAAGCCTGTCCGACTCACAGTTCTTTACCCTCACGTAATGTGGCCTGTTTGTGAGGTAGTCTGTAATCCAGGATGTGAGGTGATGGTCGACTCCTGCATGCTGCAGCTTGTCCCCCAGTAGACTTGGCTGGATGGTGTTGAAGGCACTGGAGAAATCGAAGAATGTGATCCTCACCGTGCTCCCAGCATTCTCCAGGTGCAGCAACGCCGTATGGAGGAGGTAGATGATGGCATCCTCCACACCGATGCTGGGCTGGTAGGCAAACTGCAGCGGGTCCAGCGATGAGCTTGCCAGCGGTCGCAGGTGGGCGAGGACGAGTCTCTCCAGCGTCTTCATCAGGTGAGACGTCAGCGCCACCGGTCTGTAGCTGTTGAGCTCTTTGGGGTTGGCAATCTTGGGCACTGGGACCAGGCATGATGTTTTCCACAGCTGTGGAACTCTGCCCAGCTTCAGGCTCAGGTTGAACAAGTGCTGGACAATGTCACACAGCTGGTCGGAGCAGGTCTTGAGGAGTCGGGAACTGATGTCATCCGGACCTGCTGCCTTCCTCACCTGCATCCTCCTCAGTTGGTTCCTCACCTGCGCAGTTGTGACAGACAGGCAGGAACCAGGAGGCAGAGTGGCGGCTGAGGGTGTGGCAACGGTTGGGAGGGCAGATGTTGGTTGTGGAAACTGGTCGTGAGAGGGGGCAGGGAGGGTAAGGCCACAGTGAGAGTTGGTGCAGGTGCAGCTACAGGTGAAGTTGACGGTGGGCCGGGGGCGGCTGGCGTCTTGTCAAACCGATTGAAAAAGCGGTTGAGTTCATCTGCCCAGTCCTTGTCTTTTTCGTTCAATGTCACTGGGCTTTTGTGGCCTGAGATGTTTTTCAGGCCCTTCCAGACACCAGCGACATTGCTGGCTTGCAGCTGCTCCTCCATTTCCATCCTGTAGGCCTTCTTCCCCTCTCTGATCTTCCTCCTCAGTTGGATCTGCACGGCCTTCAGTTCCTCTCTGTTGCCCGACACAAAAGCCCTTTTCTTCTCCTTCAGGAGGACTTTTATGTCGGGATTAATCCATGGTTTGTTGTTGGCAAAACACCGCACAGTCCTGGTGGGTACGGTGTTTTGTTCACAAAAGTTAATGTAGTCTGTGATGGTGTTGGTGAGTGAGTCAATGTCTTCCCCATGAATCTCAGTAAAGAGCTCCCACCTGGTTGAATCAAAACAGTCCCGCAGAGCTTCTTCAGCATCTGTGGACCATCTTTTGATCGTGCGGGTCACAGCTGGTTGCCTATGCACAAGGGGTTTGTACACAGGCTGAAGATAAACCATATTGTGGTCTGCTCTTCCGAGAGGGGGGAGGGGGGAGGGTTTGTATGCATCCTTGGCGTTTGAATAAAGTAGGTCCAATATGTTATTGTCTCTAGTGGCACAAGTTACATACTGTGTGAATGTTGGGAGGGAGAATTTCAGGGAAATGTGATTGAAGTCCCCTGAGATGATAAACAAGGCGTTGGGGGACTGGGTTTGCAGCTTGTTTACAACAGATATGAGGGCATCGGAGGCAGCGCCGCCATTTGCCGTAGGGGGAATGTACGTCGTCACGGCTATGACGTGTGAGAATTCCCGTGGCAGGTAATGCGGCCGGAGGCTAACGGCTAGCAGCTCGATGTCCCGAGTGCAAAGTTTTTCCTTCACCGTGATGTGCCCAGGATTGCACCATTTGTCATTCACAAATACAGCAATCCCACCTCCTTTCTGCTTACCGCTGCCTTCATTTCTGTCCGCTCGTACGAGTTGGAAGCCCTCCAACTCTGCGTGGGCGTCCGGAGTGATTGCCGAAAGCCATGTCTCCGTGACGAGTAGCAAGCTGGCTTCCCGGTACTCCCTCTGTTGTCGCGTTAGCGCCGCCAGCTCGTCCATTTTATTTGGGAGCGATCTCACGTTCCCCATGATGACGGACGGGAGAACGTGTCGGTATTTCCTCGTTCTTTTGCGGCGATCTTTCCCGCCCCAACATCCTCGTTTCCTCCTCTTCAGTTCATCGGGGATGTCTGGTGCGGCGGCCGCTAGTCCGCTATTAGCCCGCCACGCTAGTAGCTGGTCTCGACTGTAAACAATGGGATTCTGCGTGCGCGTGGATTCCCCGTTCACAGGAGCGATGAAAAAGTACAAAATAACGGCGATGAGCAAAAGAAAAGATGCCCATCTCCTCTCCGTAGGTTTATGGAACGAGATTAGGCAAAACAAAAACGGTGTAGTAAATGAGTGAAAAAGTAGACAAGAAAGGGAGAGAGCTGCTGTGGAGGCAGCCACACAGGGGGGCGCCATCTTGGAAAAAATATATATATAACTATAAACTATAAATATAACTATATATATAAAAAAATAAAACTGGAGAGATTAAGAAAGTTGTGCCCCTATGTTCGTGATGTCTCGTCAGGAAACTCCTTCATAAACTGCCTTGCTCCAGAATCAAAACAATGGCTTCAGAGAGTTCAGATTGGGAAAAGATCATTTCTTGTTACTCATCCAGTTATGAATAGGATTCAAACAGAGTCTGAACAGTGCCTTGCAAAAGTTTTCGGCCCCCTTGAATGTTGCAAACTTTCGCCACATTTCAGGCTTTAAACATAAATATATGATTTTTTTTGTCAAGAATCAACAAGTGGGACATAATCGTGAAGTGTAACAACATTTATTGAATTATTTAAACTTTTTTTTAAACAAATAAAAAACTGAGAAGTGGGGCGTGCAATATTATTCGGGCCCTTTACTTTCAGTGCAGCAAACTCACTCCAGAAGTTTAGTCAGGATCTCTGAATGATCCAATGACTAAATGACTGATAATGCTAAATAAAATGCATCTGTGTGTAACCAAGTCTCCGTGTAAATGCATCTGCTCTGCGATAGTCTCATGGTTGTGTTTGACGTGCAGAGCGCATCATTAAACCAAGGAACACACCAGGCCGGTCCGAGATACTGTTGTGGAGGTGTTTAAAGCCGTATTTGGATACAAAAATATTTCCCAATTGTTAAACATCTCAAGGGGCACTGTGCTAGCTATCATATTGAAATGAAAGGAGCATCAAACCACAGCAAATCTACCAAGACCCGGCCGTCCCTCCAAACTTTCTTCTCAAAGAAGGAGAACGCTGATCAGAGATGTAGCCAAGAGGGCCATGATCACTCTGGATGAACTGCAGAGATCTACAGCTGAGGTGGGAGAGTCTGTCCATAGGACAACAATTGGTCGTACACTGCACAAATCTGGCCTTTATGGAAGAGTGGCAAGAAGAAAGCAATTTTTCAAATATATTCAGAAAAACTCTCGTTTAAAGTTTGCCACAAGGAGACACACCAAACATGTGGAAGAAGGTGCTCTGGTCAGATGAAACAAAAATTGAACTTTTTGGCCACAATGCCAAACGATATGTTTCGCGTAAAAGCAACACAGCTCATCACCCTGAACACACAATCCCCACTGTCAAACTTGGTGGTGGCAGCATCATGCTTTGGGCCTGCTTTTCTTCAGCGGGGACAGGGAAGATGGTGAAAATTGACGGGAAGATGGATGGAGCCAAATACAGGAACATTCTGGAAGAAAACCTGTTGGTATCTGCACAAGACCTGAGACTGGGACAGATATTTATCTTCCAAAAGGACAATGATCCAAAACACAAAGCCAAATCTACAATGGAATGGTTAAAAAATAAACATATCCAGGTGTTAGAATGGCCAAGTCAAAGTCCAGACCTTAATCCCCCCCATCTGGTGGAAGGCAGCAATCCAAACCCCACACCTGTGGCTGATCGTGGCTTGATTGGCATGCATGGCTTTTAAGGCCAGAGACCCTCCGAGTGTGCGGCCGGGGGAGACAAGCCCCATTTTCGTGCTCTGTGGAGAAACACAGAGATACTGATTGCTGCATGGAACTCGACACCAGTTGAGACCATAGGACGGAAAACTGGATTTGGACCCTTGCTAAAGGTGGCTAGGCTACCTAGGAAGGACGTCAAGAGGAGTGAGGCCTAGAAATACATGGGAGAGAACCCCATCTTCAGTTTCACCTCAAAAGAGACTTTGTTAGACTTTGACAATTGGAAGGGACGCTATTCTTGCCTTTTTTGCTTGTGAATTCCCCCTGAAACCCTTTATTAAAATCTTTATTTGCATTCAAACCTGTCATCCATTGCACTCCTTGTCCTGCCCCGCTGAGAGCTAGCCTCTCATGACATTACATATGGTGGAGGATGCGGGCACTGGACAAGCGTTAATAAGTGCATGGACATAGATGGTTTACAATAAAATGGAACACATATTCAAAACTCTTCTCGCAAGTCAGGAAGCCCAATATCAGGCCAATTTGGCTCTCCTAGAGGAGAAAAAGAGAGCAAATGAACTAAAGGCAGAGGAATTGCTCTTGCTAAAACAAATGGCCGCCAAGAACATGCCCCGGGTGAAGGCGGGTGATTTTTTTAGCCAAGATGGGGGTGACAGATGATATCAGAATCAGAATCAGAATCATCTTTATTGCCAAGTATGTAGGACACACAAGGAATTTGTTTCCGGTAGAACACGCTGCGCTAGTATCGTTGTCAAAAAAACTGCTAAGTGGCACTATACAGTTCCATTTTGGCTACTGTTGAAAGAGTTCAAAGAGTTAATGGCTTGGGGGAAGAAGCTGTTTAAATGTCTGCTGGATTTGGTGCGCATGGATCGGTAGCGCCTGCCTGAGGGGAGTAGCTGGAAAAGGTGGTGGGCAGGGTGCGGAGGGTCCAGTAGGATTTTCCGCGCCCTAGTTTGGATTCTTGCAGTGTGCAAGTCCTCGAGAGTGGGTAGGGCGGTGCCAATGATTTTTTCCGCCGTCCTAACTGTCCGTTGAAGTCGGATTTTGTCCATTTTTGTGGCGGCCCCGAACCAAACGGTGATGGAAGAACACAGGATGGATTCGATGACAGCCGTGTAGAAATGTTGCAGCACCTCCTGTGGCAGGCCATGCTTCTTTCGCAGCCTCAGGAAGTACATTCTCTGTTGGGCCTTTTTCAGGATAGAGTTGGTGTTGACCTCCCACTTCATGTCCTGGGAGACTGTGATTCCCAGGAACTTGAAGGTCTCAACGGTTGACACCAGGCAGTTGGATGGTGTGAGGGGTAGCTGTGGTGATGGATGTTTCCTGAAGTCCACCATCATCTCAACTGTCTTGAGCGTGTTCAGCTCCAGGTTGTGACGGCTGCACCAGAGCTCCAGCTGCTCCACTTGTTGTCGGTACGCAGACTCGTCGCCGTCTTTGATGAGACCGATGACCGTGGTGTCGTCTGCGAACTTTATGAATTTGACAGCTGGGTGCGTTGAGGTGCAGTCGTTCGTGTAGAGAGAGAAGAGCAATGGAGAGAGGACGCATCCCTGCGGGGCTCCAGTGCTCGTGGTTCGTGTTGTGGATGATATATTTCCCAGTCTGACCTGTTGTGTCCGTCCTGTCAGGAAGCTGAGGGTCCACTGGCAGATCGTGGGGGACACACCAAGCTGGAGAAGTTTGGGGATGAGGAGTTCTGTGATAGAGTGTTTATGCACATTAGTAAACATATTACGTTATTTCATGTTTAGATTAAGTAAACATATGTTTTTTCATGTTTAGCTTAGTATATATTATGAATTGTGCACGTTTAATTTCAGTCTAATTTAGTTAAATAAAACTATCAGTCTTATTAGTACAATAGCCGTTGGAAGGAAAAGGCAGCGGCTCCAACTTCAATCTGAGACCCGCCCAACACTGAGTTGCTCGTAACCGATTGGACGGGAAAGGTCGACTTGTCCGCAACTGATTGGACAACAGATCGCCACTCTGTATGTTTAAAAACTTGTCAGAGCGGGAGCTCGGTCTCTTTTGCTCTTTTGCTCTTTTGCTCTTTGTCTCTTTGTTCTCTGTGCTCATGTCTTCGTCCCACCGAGACGAGAAGTGCTTTCTCTGTCTCATTAGAATAAAGTAGTTTTTTGTTCACCATCTATTGTACTTGCTGATATTTTTATCAAGTGAACTCCAGACAATGCGCGAACCAGGAAAGACAAACAAAGTTTTAACCGGACATTAATTGGTGCCAAGAAACCCGTGCCAGTCAACCAGTCTTTGCGTGAGGACTACACTGGGCGACCCAATCGAGGCGAGACGGGACCTAAAGAAGCTCCTGGTGGTTGACCCGTTTTATGATTTTTGACGGGAGGCGCGCATTGAGAGGCGCGTCGAACCTGCTCTTTGATTGACGGCGACCTACGGAAGAAACGAAGATTTTTTTCGTTCTTCACTGAAGCCTGCTCGTGCAATCCTCCGCGCGAGAGACGGAAAGAATCACAACTTTCTGGTGGCGTTGTGGCTCCTCGCGTTCTGGCTGAAGGACTACACGGCAGCATTCAAAAGTTCACTAAGTAAGTAGCGCGCTAGCTAGCAGCCATTGTTTGAATGCATTGTGAGACCTCTTCTTGGCCAGAGACGGTCTATTCCACTTGACTCACGTACGAACCGGTGTGAAGCGATTTTTGTTAGGCAAGGTGGCCAAATGAGAATACGTGTGCCGGTGGAGGAGTGCATATTAATGTATACGAAATATCCACACGCCGAATTGTGAATCGGAAGTTTTCCAGCGAAAGAATATTGTTCACAAGGTGGTGATAGCTGGAATTCAGTTTGTGTGGTGGACCGCTTTTATTCTGAAGAGCGGAAGTGTTTTAGGGCAGCTGCTATAGTACTGAGTCGAGAGGAAAGAAATAAGATCAAAAATACATTCTTAACTTGGTTTGTCTATGCTAGCATGGTGGCACAGAGAAAGTTCTTTGTCTCGTAGAGAAAAAAGGGTGGGGGCGAAGTCATTTGAGCCGTTGGTGTGTGTGTGTGTGCGTGTGTGCGTAAGAGCATTCCTTGTGTGTGTGCGTGAACGCGCATCCTGGCTGAGGATTGGCGCGAATCACGCCCTTTGTTCTTGGGTTTGAATCAACATCGCGAGGTGTGCTTCCTTTCTGGTGATAGTTAAAGAAGGAATTTGTTGTTGCAATCGTGAAAATGGGTGATATTTTTTCTAAAAAGACCCCAATTCATAGGGACGTAGAGTTTATGTCCAAAAAGTTCCCAGGTAACGAACTTTATTGCAAGAAGTGGATGGACTGTAGTACGTTCTCTGGTGCGTTGCAACTACAACCTTTGAAGAAAATCATGTTTCGATTGAAACTTCAGGAAGCATCCGCGATGAAAAAATCTCTTGGAAAGATACGTGCCGAGATAATTGCCTGCGAAGCTTGGATTGCGCAAGCAAAAATCAGAGAGAGAGAAATGGAAGCCAAACGGATGAAAAAAGAGGAGAAAGCGATAGTTGCAATGTCTTCCAAAGTGGGCTCTGACGATGAGACTGTGGCTTCATCTGTTGCACGTCCCAATGAAAAGTTGGTGGAAAATGGAAAGCAGCCATTGTTTCAATCCCCAGAGCTCCCCCACGGGAGGCGAGGAAAAGAGGCGGGGGGCGGCTGCTGCGCCGGGCAGGCGCCACGACCCCCCTCCTACCACTCCTTCTCTTCCCCCTCCTCCTTCTACCCCTCCTCCGCAGGGCTGAAGAAAGGGGAGGACGCCATTTGTTCAACCCCTGTGGGGCGGGTGGGCCCCCCTGGGTGGGCCCCCCCCCGGTGATGACTCCAAATGTCTGTTGGGCAGACCAGCAGAATGGAGCGCTTATGACCCCTACTGGAGGAATACGAGGATTGCAACCTGATATTAAAAATCAGATTGCTGCTGATTGTGTCTCTTCGCGTACGAGGAGCAAAGCAAATTGTTCTGGACAATTGTATCCGTTTGAAGAGTTGAATGGAATTGAAATGAATAATGGAAGCGACTGTGACGTTTTGCCACTCATTCAGGTAGCAAATCCTAATTCTTCAAGCATACATGATCAAACTATCTTGGTTTATCGGCCATGGGGCGACAGTGATGTTGCAGAGGCGTGTAAAGGACTAGGTGATGTTGTTGAAAATGCAGAAAGTTGGACTGAGAATTTTGAGGAATTATGTGCTGCTTATCAGTTGAATGGACAAGAAACACTTAAGGTTCTCAGGAGATGCTTGGGACACCATTGGAATCGGGTGAAAGGTGACTTTACTGGGAAAACATCGATGGGAACAAACATGTCGTACGAGGAAACGACAACCCAACGAAGATTGGTTTGTGAAAACATCCGAACATTATGGAAAAAAACACCAAACTTTGGCTTGATTCAGAATTGTAGACAGTTACGTGGGGAAGATATTAACATTTTTCGGGGACGCTTGGAAAATGTTTT